>NC_056729.1:1681636505-1681859005 GCF_019279795.1 Protopterus annectens
TTTCCATTAATTTTGTAAATTTGTTTTGCAAAACTGTCAGCTTAGGATGTCATGACTTCTAAGTCCACAGTTCAAAACATTGCACCTGTGAATTGTAAAATGTTTCTTTTCATGGCTTGATGCCGCCAGTAAAGTCGGTCAAAATGACACATTTTCATTGTTTTATGTACAGTTAGTATCTTTTCTCTATAAAAATAAATAAAAAAGATGCAAGCTACAGCTTCATAAATGTCACAAGGGTGACCTACATTGTTTGTTCAACTTGTCATGACTTTGGAGTTAAGATATGTTTTTGGTCTCTGTGACAAAATCTACCCATAATTTTTCATTTCCTCTGGAAATTATTCATGTTATTATACATACCTTAAATGTGTTATTTAGTAACTTATAGAACATTTCCCAAATGAACTGCAGATGGTCATTGTTGTGACACTTTTTGTATAATGTGCCACAGTTTGGGGACACTGGTGTCTGAAAATTTTTCTTCACGGGCTATCAGTAGCTCTAGTAAAATATGTGTGGAATTTCAGTTACCTGGGAAATGCCTTCGGGAGATTGGGCACATATTTATAGGGTGTCAGTGACTGGGAGTGCATAGTTATTTTGGGTGCTATCTCTTCTGGGAGAGGAATGCAATGCTTGCATCTCCAGACATGCCACACTCCATAATGAAGACAATGCAAGAAATTGAGATGAAATTTAGAAACATTCCTAAATGGAAAACCCCAGGTCCAGATGCAGTACGTAACTTTTGATTAAAGGTAGTAACATCTTTACACAAAGATTTAGCACTGAGCAGGGATTATTTATATGCACTTCCCAGGCAGACACAAGCCTGGTAACAACAGGAAAAGCAATGGTCCCCTTTAAGACTGAACATGCATGCCATCCTAAGAACTACAGACAAAAAAACCTGCATTTGATAATATACAAATTAAACAACAAAAACTATTTCTCCCAGCAATTAATCAGAGTAGGTTACACATATAAAAAGCATTTGTTAAGTTTTCTCTTACAGTGCTGTGTAATTAAGCAAGTCACCAGTTTGGTCAGCCATAGTGCTCTTTTCTGCTTGAGTGTTTGCCTCCTTCCCCTGTAACTAAAGTACACTGACTCATACATTTGTCTCTCTGACCCTAATTTTTACAGGTATACCTTGTACCTTTCTGGCTTTCTAACATTCAGACATAGATTCCTGTTGAAAGTTTTACTTACTTGTCTGACATTTGAACAAGTAACCCTTGTAAAAATCCTCAAAATGGTATACTGTTGGTCTGTTTTTCCTGCTAAACATAAGTAAAATTAAAGTGCTGAGTGCAAGTAACATTAAAGTGCTGAGTGCAGATTTTAGGCCCTTACATTCATCTTACCTCTGGTGTGGTGTCTTGAGTCAATTAAGGTATCCCTCTAACCATTCCTACTGCCTTCTCTTTTACCCCACCCCCCTCTTTCCTCATACAGGTTAAACTACTACATTTTAGTACAGGGATTGGTTCATCCCTGCTCCTCTTGCTCTCACTTTGCTCGGGCTCGCTTCACACCCTATCCTGCCCCCAAATCTCTCCCACCCCTGGTGCTGCTACATTTATTGGTACTAGACCATAGCCCACTTTTTTAAACCAATCAGTAACAACTTGTCACTCAACAGTACCACCCTCAACCTGATACCACCTGTCCTCTAACTGTACTATTCTTTTGCCTAAGTTTCAAGTCTCATTCAGTAGGTATGCTACCACCCAAAATAGTCTTATTAACTCTACTTCTACCCATGTTACTCATCCCAATATCTCCTAACTGCCTATGAATGTCAGGGTCACCCAGGTTTCTACTACCCTAAATTCCAAACATCCATCCCATCTACAACAGATAATAATGCACCCTTACTCACCTCCCTCATGCCTACCTCCTTAACCCCTAAATACGACCATGTTACTAGACCTACTTACATTAGTCCTAAAACTAGACACTATTACAAAACTTTATTCAAAATCTTAAAACTCATACTCAGGTTATGTAAGTCTAAGAACAAACACTTCCCAGAGAGTAAATGCTCTAAACACCACCAGCAATCCAAAAACGAGTATAGCAAATAACGCCTGGTGCAAAAGCTACACAAGGCCAGGACAAGTAAAGTACATCAAAGCTCAGCAAATCCAATCTCAAACTCCAGTTAAGCTTAAAAACAGGTTTATTCCATATAGCAGCACTAGAAACAATGGGGAACAACTGTTATTGCACAGAATAACGGTAAGCGGTTTCACCCATAAGGGCTTCCTCAGACCATAATAATCTCTGGTGAAGCTGTTAAACTTTTAAGAGAGAAAAGGAACCAAAATAAATGCTTCTTAAAGAAACAACCCCGTGATAAAATTCATCCATGAATTACAATATCCAGTCCATATGGAAATAATAACATACATATCAACAACTTTAAAAATAAAATAAAACAGAGATAAGAAATCTCTTTACATAGAAACACATGACCAATGTCACAAACAATGAATCATATACATAATAAATACTAATTAATTAACTATCTAAGCCCTCTGGACTTTAAAAAGGGCTTAAGTGGTACCTTGTCGTTGAGTCCTGGGTGCTGGTCTGCCCTAAGTTTGATGATCCATCTAGACTCTTGGGCTTCAGTTCTATTTCTCACATCACCACCCCTAGGATTCATGGACAATTCAATAATGACCCTAAAACTAAACCTATGTGTATCATTCATGGCTAAAACATGTTTGAACAAAGCATTAACAATGGACCCAATCCTAATCTGATAGACGTGCTCCCTGATCCTATCCCTCAGTCTCCTGTCAGTCTTGCCCATGTAAAATGCAGGACAAGAGGAACAGGAGGCGAGATACACTACATGCATGGACATGCAGCCGGCAGAGACTTTAAACCTAAACATACTGCTCTGAACTGGATGTATAAAACAATATTCTGAGTTAAAATAACCACAAAAATTGCACTGGCCACAGGGAGTGGTCCCCTGAGTGGCACCCTCTTCCCAATTATGCCTTGAGTAACATAACATCTTCTTCAAATTAAGTTTGTTCTTATATACAAACCGTGGTGCACTACCTATCAATTCCTTCATCCCCCGTCAAGATATCCCAATGAGACCTAATCAAGTCCTTGATCTTACCCACATCACTGGTTGCTGCATTTAGTAAGATGGTAGAGAATGATCTGTATAATATGGGAAAACAGAGTAGGTGCTCCAATGTGAAGGGGAATTTGACCTTTCCACAAAGAAAGGCTTTGACAGAATTGAGACATGACACTTCCATTGTGATCAGACCAGCTGATAAGGGGGGTGGGGTGGTAGTCATGGATCAAGGGTTTTATTATGAGTTGATGAGGAACATGCTAGATGATCAGCGGTTCTATCGAGCTATCAACCATGAGATAGTTGAGTCATATGTTCAAAGGATTAATTGGATGTTAGAAGACCTCTTCAAGAGCCATGTTATAACAGAGGAATTATTTGAGTACTTGACGGTCAGTGACCCTCTCATACCGCTGATACAAGGCCTCCCGAAAATATATCAGAATAGTCGTTGTCCACCTATGAGGCCTATAGTTGCGGGTAGGGTGTGGTCTACTGAACCGTTTTCGATTTATGTGGAAAGGTTTTTGCATCCTTTAGTTGATGCCAATGGATATGTTTTGAGAGATATGAAACAGTTCCTATTGGATTTATATGAGTGTATGAAACAGGTGCTCACTGATCTTCCTTACACCATGGTCACGATAGATGTTAAGTCATTGTTTACAGTTATACCCAAAGAAGTAGGGATTTGGATGGTCCATGCCTACCTTAAATCCCACTCTGAACTTAGTGGTTCTATGTTGGATTTACTGGTCTTGTTCACAGAAGTGGTTCTGGAGAGTAATGTGTTTTGTTTCGACTCCCAATGTTATCTGCAGCAGGATGGCGTAGCTATGGGCACTTCATGTGCCAATAGCTACACCAGCCTTTTTATGGCAGCATGGGAGATTAATCATTTGTTTGTTCTTGATGAGTTTTCCCTTAACGTTCTGTTTTATATTCGTTTGGCAAGGGTCAGTTGATGAGCTATCTATTTATTTTATATAAGGATGAAGTAGTAGAACGAAGTAGCCAAGCAGTCTCTCGTAGATGTAAAAACAAGTAATAATTTTTTATTTTGTACAAATGAGAGCGCTTTCGCTAAAAAGCTTCTTCAGATCAGAAAACAGTTTGTAGGACTAATTGATTTCATTTATATATACAAATTCAAATAACTTTGAACCAATTGAAACCATTTCTTCATTAGTTCTTAGAGTTGGACTGTGAACAAAATAAATGACTAGTTTCCCAGTCGTGTATTTCAGAGACTCTATTATTAAAACATATGCTAGCAAATTAGCTTCTCAAAGTACATAATGTAGCATTTTTTACCTAAATATCTACATTCATATTAATCATAACAGATAAATCTATAACAGAAAAATCTATATGTACATTGATCCGTACATTTTGTATATATTTTGACCTCTAAGAAGTATGTTGTGTTTCAGACTTCTAAAAGATATGAATATGAAAAATGTAAATAAATAAATGAGCAAGCATTCATCTATATATTACATACATACTATATGAAAAAAATTTTTTAGTTAAATAATATTGTATATACTTTTTAAAACAGTAATATATAAAATACTCAAGTAGATACTTGACGTACATATATAAATACATCAGCATGGAACATGTCTAAAAAGTAGCAATTTTTATAAAAATAAAAATAAGCAACATAGTAGGGCATTTATTGATTTTCATTTTTTATTTCTATGTTTATTTAATAGGGGTTTTATTGTAGAAATATCAATATTGTCAATTTTACAAGTAGATCCAAAAATAAAAAGTTAGTGGGTGAAAGACCCTATTTCCTGTATAAAAACAAAAAAAAAATTAAAGAGACTATTATGCTATCAGCAAAATAGTAAGATAAATGATGACAAGGAAGAATGGTGTACTATACCATGTGGTAATTGTAATTTCTGTGAACATATTGATAGTTCCACAACTTTTTTCCATCCAGACTTACAGAAAGAGTTTACCATAAAGGCCAGAGCTACATGTAGAACGTGCAATCTAGTGTATTTAGCTGTATGTCAAATTTGTCATTCCTTCTATGTAGGGAAGACAAATAGTTTAAAGATAGGATAAGAGAGCATATATACCATATTAAGAAAGTTTCGAACATAATGCACTAGCTAAACATGTCGCAAGCTCAGACAATACACATACATTTATTTTTAAAGCGCTAGAAGTCATTCCCACTAGTATGCGGCAAGGAGATATGAGGAATCATACAGAATATAGAGAGAATAACTGGATAATATTATTGAGAGCTGATAGAGGTAGTGGCCTAAATGAACGGGCTACAATAAAACCCCTATTAAATAAGCGTAGAAATAAAAAATGAAAATCAATAAATGCCCTACTATGTTGCTTATTTTTATTTTTATAAAAAATGCTACTTTTTAGACATGTTCCATGCTGATGTATTTATATATGTACTTCAAGTATCTACTTGAATATTTTATATATTACTGTTTTAAAAAAGTATATACAATATTATTTAACTAAAACTGTTTTTTCATATAGTATGTATGTAATATATACATGAATGCTTGTTCATTTATTTATTTATATTTTTCATATTCATATTTTTTAGAAGTCTGAAACATAACTTATACTTCTTAGAAGTCAAAATATATACAAAATGTACAGATCAATGTACATTTAGATTTTTCTGTTATAGATTTATCTGTTATGAATAATATGAATGTAGATATTTAGGTAAAAAATGCTACATTATGTACTTAGAAGCTAATTTGCCAGCATATGTTTTAATAATAGAGTCTCTGAAATACACGACTGGGAAACTAGTCATTTATTTTGTTCACAGTAGTACAACTCTAAGAACTAATGAAGAAATGGTTTCAATTGGTTTAAAGTTATTTGAATTTGTATATATAAATGAAATCAACTAGTCCTTCAAACTGTTTTCTGATCTGAAGAAGCTTTTTTGCGAAAGCGCTCTCATTTGTACAAAATAAAAAATTGTTACATGTTTTTACATCTACGAGAGACTGCTTGGCTACTTCGTTCTACTACTTCATCCTTATGTTATTTGTTTTTATTTTGGGAACAAAGTACTTATTGAGTTGGTTAACAGCGAGGTTCAACTTTTATATTTATTTTATTTATTTACTTTATTTTACATTTGTTGACTAACATAGTCTAACTGGATTTATGTCCATTTTCAGTAGAGTCCCGGGGAGATAAGCTCCAGGAGATTACTAGACTACTAACATACAGGTACTAGTTGTTATACAGTTAAATACTACAAATTTTAAACAGTTCAGGAATCTTTACAGTTTATACAAAAGACATGTTTCAAGCATTAGATAAGATATTTTAGACTTTATGTACAAGACTTCATTAGTAACTAGAAAGTAATTGTTAAACAAATACATACGTCAAGTTTCAACAGTTCAGCAATGCTCACAGTTTAAACAATACATGTTGCCTGCCTTAGGTAGGATGCTTAGAATTATATGCAGAAGAATTTAACTAGATATTTTAAATTATCTCTATTAGGATAAGATATGTTTTTGCCAAGGATAGGCCTTGATCTAAAAAGACACAGATAGAGCAGGAATTAGGTCTTAAGATAGGGTATTTGGGATATAGTATGAGATTAGTCTGGATTTGTACAGGGACATAACCAATGGGTTTTAAGATAGAGTTTCAGATTGTGTTTAAAAAGTGTAAATGAAGACAGTGATGTAAGTTCATGGGGGAGTTGGTTCCAATACTTTCCAACTGCATTTGAGAACAAAGCATCTCCTGCCATGTTATTAGATTTACATGTTGATACAAGTAGTTTATTAGATGAGCGTAAAGTTGAAAGGTTCTTATATTGGATAATGAGACTAGCAAGTATTGGGGCATTGGTAGGTTGGAAAAGGGTTTTGTGTGCAATGGTGAGTTGTTTAAAGTGAATCTGATTCAGGAGCTTTAACCAGCCTAATTGTTTCAGGTTATGGCAGTGATGGGTCCTAAAGGAGGAAAAAGTAGCAAATATGGCAATGCTACTGTAAGCGTTGGCTAGCTTGTTAAGGTTATTTTTTGACAAGTTAGTATATATGGAAGAAGCATAGAGAAGTGTGGAGATAAGGTGGGAATAGACAATAGTGGTTCTGGCTATTTGGGAGAGAAAGGGTTTTATCCTATAGAGGGAGCCTAGTTTCCTGTTGACAGTTTTTATGGTATTGTTGATATGGGTTTCAAAGTTCAGGTTGTTATCAATGGTTACCCCTAGAAGTTTAGCTGTTGGATCGGGAGATATGAGTGTACCATTATTGGATAAGACTGAAAAGTTCAATGGGAGTGATTTACAGGTAGGAGTGAAGAGGAGGAGTTTTTTGGGGGGGGGGGGTTCAGGAGGAGGCAGCGTTGTAGAAACCAATTTTCTGTTTTATTGAACATTGTCTGAGTTAGAGTCTGTAGTTGGGATTGAGATTTAGCTGAGCAGATTATTGTCGAATCATCTGTGTATTGTACACAGTTAGTTAAAGGAATAGCTAGGTTGAGGTCATTGATAAATATTGAGAAAAGGAGGGAACCCAATATAGAGGCCCGAGGAACACCTAGGGTAACTGGGAGATGGGTTAAGAGGTTGTTGTCCCATAGCACTGCCTGCTGTCTATTATCAAGGTAGGACTGGAACCATTTTATAGTCTTTGTGTCCAGAGAGAAGGATTTTAGAATATTGAGAAGTAAGTGGTGGTTGACCATGTCGAATGCTTTTGAAAGGTCGATGAAATGTGCTGAAGAGAAAAAATTATTATTACTGTTTTTATTGATGCTCTCAGTGAAGGATAGGAGTGCAGTTGTTGTACTGTGGAAAGGCCTGAAGCCATGCTGAGATTTGGCCAGTCAATTGTTCTGGAGTAGGTGGTCTAGTCACTGTCTGTGGATGCACTTTTCCATTATTTTAGCTAATGGGGAAAGCAGAGCTATGGGACAGTAGTTAGAATATTCGCTGGAGTTTCCACCCTTGTGTTGGGGGATAATGTAGGAGATTTTCCAGATGGTGGGAATAGTGCTTTCTTGTATGGTTCTATTTATCAGCAATGATACAGGATAAGCTAGGACTATGGCTGCCTTTTGCAGGTATTCAGCAGGTAGCTGGTCAGCTGAGGGGGTAGTAGGTTTTAGTTTACTTAAAAGGTTGCAGATGAGGGAAGGTGGGACAGGTTGCAGGTTTAGAGTTGGGAGAGAGTTAGTAGTATTGGTTGGAAGGGCAGAGCTATCGGCTGTTAGTTGATTAGCAAGTGTTTGAATGGTCTAAGTGAAGAAGGTATTAAAAGCATTAGCAGTTTGCTTTGGATTGTTGGAATTTGATCCTATAGGGGGTGGTGTTGCAGATTGGCCTGGTTGAAGTAGTCTGTTAATGCCAGCCCAGGACTTTTGTGGATTATTTTTGTTGGTCTGTTGGAGGTGGAAGTAAAAGTTGTTTTTTATCTTCGAGTATAGCTTTCTTAGTCTCATTTCTTTTTGCCTGAATTGTTGTTGGTCTACAGGGTTTTTAGTTGTTCTCCATAGTGCCCAAACTTTATTTCTCTGTTGAATTTTCTGCCTGGTTTTCTTTGTAAGCCATGGGGTGGGTTTAGATTTAATTTTGATGGAGCACTTTGGTACATGGTGGTTAAGGATTGTTAAGAATTTTGAGTTGAAGTAGTTTGTTGCTTCGTCAAGTGGGAGGTATTTTATAGGTAACCAATCACATTCTTTTAGTTCAGCCTGGAAGTTATTGGGGTTAAAGTTTCTGTTGCTTCTTATTGTTTTATATATGGTTGGGTTGTGTGAGCTCGACCTTTGCCTGATTATGTAAGTGAGAGAATGGTCACTTACATCATCAGGGAGGGTCCCTACATTATAGAGTTGTTGGTGATTATTTATTAGAATCCAGTCTAGGATGGATTCTTTGTTATTGGGTTTATTAATTCTGGTTGGGGAGTTAATTGTTTGTGAGAAGCCATTAAGGTTAATATGGGAGTTTGGTGATTCAGTAGAGCAGTCCTTCCAGTCTATATTAATGTCTCCAAGAATTATTGTCTCTTGGGGAATTTTTGTGGAGAGTTCAGCAAGAATACCTTCCAGAGTGGTAATGTTGTTACCAGGGGGCAAGTAGATGCATATTATATTTAGGGATTTGCTGGGATTAAGTTGAAGTTTGGTGCTAATGATTTCTGCATTGTTTTCAGAAGAGGAACCAAGATCTAGTATAGATATTTGTAGCCCTTCTTTATAAAGGATAGCAACACCACCTCCTTTTTTTACTTTGCAGTCTTGTCTCAAGATGTTGTACCCAGATGGAATAATTTCAACATCCTGTGCAGTGGGTTTTAGCCATGTTTCTGTTGAACAAAGTATATCAAAGGAATTAACATCCAGGAGAGCATGGAGGTGGGCAATTTTATTATTTATGCTGCGAATATTGAGATGAGCTATATAGAGTGAGTTGGGAGATTTAGACGGGATATTTTGGGTAAAGGGAACATGCATTTGTGGTTCTGTGCTTGTTTTTTGCCCTGGTCCTGGGTTAGGATGTATATCCTCATCTGGTAAGGAGAGGTGTAATAGCTTGTCTAAAGGATAAGGGTTTAAGCTTAACGGTTTAAGCTATCTACATTTATTGATAAGGTGAATGCTTTATCCCCTTTTTTGAAGTTTAGCCATGAGTTCTCTGATACCTGGATTTCCTTCCTGGATGTATATGTGGAAAGGTTGGGCAGTGGCATGTTGAATACAGGGGTGTACAGGAAGTCATGTCATCGTAATGCCCTACTACACAGACATAGTATGCACCCTGGTTATATTTTTAGTAATATAGTGAGAGGCCAGGCCCTTAGGATGTCTCATTATAATCATAAACAGGAAGGTTTTGAGTTGGAGTTGAGGGATTTATGCAAAAGGTTGAAGGATAGAGATTATAAGGATGTTTATCTTGAGAGAGTGTTATGTGGGCTTACTGGCCTGAGAATTGGTACAGCTGCACCTTATTTTTCAGAGATGTCAGGAGCCAATCCTGGTGATGGAATTGTTGAATCGAAGAATTTGGATCATGGCCCTGATGGTGTTAGTGTGAGGTTATTTTACACAAGAGATGTGGGTAAGATCAAGGACTTGATTAGGTCTCATTGGGATATCTTGACGGTGGATGAGGGTATGAAGGAATTGATAGGTAGTGCACCATGGTTTGTATATAAGAACAAATCTAATTTGAAGAAGATGTTATGTTACTCAAGGCATGATTGGGAAGAGGGTGCCGCTCAGGGGACCACTCCCTGTGGCCAGTGCAATTTCTGTGGTTATATTAACTTGGAAGATTGTTTTATACATCCAGTTCAGGGCAGTATGTTTAGGTTTAAAGTCTCTGCTGGCTGCATGTCCATGGATGTAGTGTATCTCGCCTCCTGTTCCTCTTGTCCTGCGTTTTACGTGGGCAAGACTGACAGGAGACTGAGGGATAGGTTCAGGGAGCACGTCTATCAGATTAGGATTGGGTCATTGTTAATACTTTGTCCAAACATGTTTTAGCCATGAATGATAAACATAGGTTTAGTTTCAGGGTCATTATTGAATTGTCCGTGAACCCCAGGGGTGGTGAAGTAAGACGTAAGACTGAAGCCCAAGAGTCTAGATGGATCATCAGACTTAGGGCTGACCAGCACCCAGGACTCAATGACAAGGTACCACTTAAGCCCTTTTTAAAGTCCAGAGGGCTTAGATAGTTAATTGATTAGTAGTTATTATGTATATGATGCATTGTTTGTGACATTGGTCATGTGTTTCTATGTAAAGAGATTTTTTTATCTCTTGTTTCATTTTATTTTAAACTTGTTGATATGTATGTTATTATTTCCATATGGACTAGATATTGTAATTCTTGGATGAATTTTATCATGGGGCTGTTTCTTTAAGAAGTGTTTATTTTGGCGCCTTTTCTCTTTTAAAAGTTTAAAAGCTTTACCAGAGATTATTATGGTCTGAGGAAGCCCTTATGGGTGAAAGCGCTTACCATTATTCTATGCAATAATAGTTGTTCCCTATTGTTTCTAGTGCTGCTATATGGAATAAACCTGTTTTTACCCTAACTGGAGTTCCAGATTGTGTTTGCTGAGCTTTGATGTACTTTACCTGTCCTGGCCTTGTGTCGCTCTTGCACCAGGTGTCATACTCAGGATACACTACAACCTCACAAAGGATGGCGACATCCAATCAAACCCTGGTCCATCCCCACCTGTTGATCCTAATTCCCCTACTATATCCCCTACCACCATAGCTCCAACAAATAGACCTCCTAACTCACTGCTGGATTACCATCTAAACATTAGGAGCATAAATAAGAAAACTCAGCACCTGTATGCCATCTTAGGTGTTCATTCCCCAGATATATTATGCCGAACAGAAACGTGGCTAAGGCCTGCTACCAAGGACCATGAGATTCTGCCACCAGGCTACAATATGTTTTGACTAGACTGTACCACCAGAAAGGGTGGTGGGGTAGCCATACTTTACAAGTCTACCCTATCTGTCAGCATAGACACCCAACAACCACCCCAGTTCAATAATGCTGAAATTCTTATCTCACAACTACAAATTAATAAAAACAAAAATGTAAACATTGTCTGTGTCTACAATCCTCCAGGGAGGAACACAGAAACCTTAGAAGACTTCTTATATTGGTTATCCAATAACTACCCCAAGAAACAATTGTTCTTGGGGATTTCAACATTGACTGGAACACTTGCTCTTGGGAAACCCCCACAACCCACATAAACCTCTATGGATTTACTCAAATCATAACCTCCCCCACCAGGACAGGAAAACCCAATAACAAGGAAAGTACCCTAGACTGGATACTCGTCAATACCCATCTTCAATCCTATAAACCAGGCACTTTCCCTGATGACCTAAGTGACCTGGACTAAAACTAAACAATCACCTTTTCTTCAAAAATACAGGCAACTGAGCAACCTTGCAAAAAAACATACAACTAATGACAAAAAGTTATACTATAGCTCTGCTCAGCTTAATAACAAATCCAATCCTCAAAAATTTTGGTCAACTCTCAACAACATCCTCTATCCTGGAAAACCCTCTAATCCCTCCCCATACCCTAACTCTTCCTCTCAGGAAACAGCTACCCTCCTGAATAAACACTTTATCTCTTCCATCCAAAATCTGGTAACCTCTAAGCCAAACTCTGCTTTGACACCCACCGCTCCAAGTCCCACTAACACAACTTTGTTTCCTTTTGAGCCAGTTCCCATTACTTACATCAAATCTCTACTACTCAAGCTAAAACCTTGCTCTCCTTCCACTGACAATCTATCTCCTACATTCCTCAAACTTGCTGCTGACTCAATTGCCTATCCTGTATCTATACTAATTAATCGATCTATTCTGGAATCAACTGTCCCCACCCTTTGGAAATCTTTCTTCACTATCCCTCTTCATAAAGGTGGAAACTCCACTGACCCCTCAAACTACTGACCCATTGCCATTCTGTCCCCCCTCTCCAAGATATTAGAAAAATGTATTCACTCACAGCTTCTCAATCACCTCCTCACACACCACTTATTACCCGTACCCAACATGGATTTCGTCCTCACCACAGCACCACCACTGCCCTCCTCTCCTTCACTCATATCATTGCAGAGGCCCTAGACAACAATAAACTCATTTTCTGTCTCTTCCTAGATATCTCCAAAGCCTTCGATACTGTCTCTCATCCTCTACTACTATCCAAACTTGCAAATCTCCACCTATCCCCCTCCGCACTTGCCTGGTTTACTAGTTACCTATCTGGCAGGGAACAATCTGTCAAATGGCTCTCATCCTCCTCACCTTTCCTTCCCATCTCCACTGGTGTTCCCCAAGGCTCCATCTTGGGACCCCTTTTGTTTAACATCTTCACCAATGATCTTTACACCTCATGCAAAGGATCCTCCCTTATTCAGTATGCCAATGACTCCACACTTATATCCATCTCAAATAACATTCCTGAACTACACTCCCTGACCCAACAGGCCCTACTATCCACTGAACAATGGCTCTCTCACAACCTATTGATCCTAAATCCCAAAAAGACCAAACTCCTACTTTTCCTTCCCTGTTCTCTTTCTCATCACAAAACCTCCTTTTTTATTACATCTTCTAACAATACAAATATCCAACCTGACACCCACAGAAAACTCCTAGTGGTCATTATCGATGACAAACTCAAGTTCAACCTACACATACTCCAATGTATAAAAAACAAAAACAAAAACTAGGTCTGCTATATCAGAACAAAAAATTCCTAACCCCTGAATCTAGACTTACCCTGGGCCAGGCACTCCTCCTCCCCTCCCTCTTATACGCTGCCCCAGTTCTTACCAATATCCAGGCCTTCACTCTAAACAAACTGCAACAGACTTACCATAAAATAGCCAGATTCATTACTAACTCCCCATACAACTCATACCACTGCATTTCTTTAAACTTTCTTCAATGGCTTGAACATCCCCAGTTTCTGCTATCTTATCAATTTAATATGCTACACTCTATTCTTTATAAACCCTCCTTCTGTTCATCTCTATCTTCCTTAGTCTCCATCTACATCCCATCCCAGACCCTCCGTACTTCTAACCAACAATTACTTGATATCTACCACCCAAAAAGTTCAGTAGGCAAACTACTCTACAAACACTCCCTTGCCCGTGCTTGGAACAAACTTCCCCTTGACTTACGTTCAATCTCCCACACCTCACACTTTACAAATGAACTAAAAGCTTATTTTCTCAATTCCAGAACCTGCCCTTGCCATGACCCTACCTAGTCTTCCTTCCCTTTATGTACCCTCAAAAGGTCCATACTTAGTACCTCATTACACCTCTCTCTTCAATGTGTCTATTATGCATTTGCACAATTTTATACAAACAAAAAATGTTAATTGTTGACCTATTGAACTATATCAATGTAAAATTGTTACTTAGCTTCTTTTTAATGCAACTTTAACTTTATGTATGTATCCCAACATATGTGAATCGTTTTGCTATAACTGGTATTTTATCAATATTGTTTAAAATTGTACTTGTTTTAAAATGTATGACTGGAGCTTTTCTCCTCGGGTCTCCACTGAAAATGGGCCACAAGCCCAGTTGGACAAACCCGGTTAACAAATGTCAATAAATAAATAAATAAAAATAATAAGCTCAAAGTAGACTGCTCCTACCAACCCACCTATAGAACATTAAGAAACAACAATTATTTTAATCTCACTAAGTTTCAAAATGAACTTAAGGCATGCAACTGGTCAATACTAAAAAGTTTCCCCCTAGATGAAGCAGTAGCCTACTTTATCACCAAATTCCTTGCTATTCTTAACTCCCATGACCCAGCCACTCTATTAGAATCAAAGTTAATATTGAACCATGGCTTTCTAAAGATACCAAAACCAAAATTTCACTCAGAAACAAAGCATTGGCCACCTACCAAAAAATAAAAGCCCCACTTGATCAACTAAGATTCAGACAACTAAGGAATGACACCAAAAAATCCATAACCTTAGACAAAAAGAACTACTACTACCATCTACTGCAAAAACACCAAAACAAACCGCAAAAGTTCTGAGCAGGAATAAACAACTACTCCACCAAGGCCAAACCGCCACTCCACCCCCCTCAGCTTCCCAGCAGAAATCCCCAGTAGACATTGCTAATAACTTCAACAGCTTCTTCACAGAGACTATCCAGTCAGTAGCCAGCCAACTCTCTCCCAGTGGCTCTAATTCTAATGCAGCCACACCCAGTACCCAAACATACTTTACCATCCAACCTGTTCCTACTCAACTTATTCATGCCCTACTTAAGAAACTAAGACCCACCAGCCTGGCTGCCAACCTCCTCTCAGCAGACTATCTGCAAAAGGCTGCTGACAACATAGCATACCCTATCTCAATCTTTCTCTAAAGTCATTAACCACAACTGCAATAATAACAAACTATCCTCAGTAATCTTTCTAGATCTATCCAAGGCTTTTGACATGGTTGACCACAAAATGCTTATAAATACCTTGAATGCCTTCTCCTTAAACAACCATGCACTCCAATGGTTTCAATCCTACCTGCAGGGCAGGCAACAGGCAGTCCTATGGCAGGACAAGTTATCATCTCGCCTACCCATCACATTACAAGTCCCCCAGGGCTCGATACTAGGACCCCTTCTTTTCTCCATCTTTATCAATGACCTTCCTTCAGTCATCCCAGAGGCTACCTGCTTCAATATGAAGATAACTGCACCCTGATTTGCTCTGACACCTCATCAGCTACTTTCACATTAACCCAAAATACCTTCAATACAGTGGAAAAATGGCTCTCCAATCAGCATCTAATCCTAAACCCCAACAAAACTAAGCTGCTCCTCTTCTCCTCCACACGCAGGACCCCCCCTGCCATCCTTCAACATAACCACTAACAATGGCACTATCATCTCCCCAAAAGCCCAAACTAAACTACTGGGTGTCATAATTGATAACCTGAAGTTTGATGTGCATATCAATCAAACTATCAAAACCATTAATAAAAAACTTGGCCCTCTTTACAGAATCAAACCTTTCCTTACCCCACTTGCTAGAACTGCAATTGCCCATTCCCATCTACTGTCAACTCTTCTCTACACCTCACCTCTACTCTCCAACTTAAACAAAACAGATCTTAATAAACTATCATCCTGCTATAACCACATTGCCAGATTTGCTACTGGCACAGCCTACCGGACACACCACTATCACAACCTAAATCACCTAGGATGGCTTGAACTGCCTAGCCTTCTGCAGTTCATCCAGCTAATAGTGGCACATAAAATCCTTTACCAACCAGAAAATATACCTGCACTAAAAAATATTATCAGCCCCTACACCAGCACCCGGCCACTGCGATCATCCATTAGACTCCTAGTTCAAACATGCAAATCCAAGCTGGGGACTCTCTGTTTGCCAACTCTGTTGGAAAAACAGGGAACAGACTCCCAGCTGAGTTGACCCTAGAACCCTCACTAACTTAATTCAAAAACAAACTCAAGAAATTCTTCAAAACTCATTGATTATGTCCTTGCACTAACCCTGACTAGTGACCTCTCCATTACTTAGGTGCCTTACCTTCAACTACGTCTAACTTTTTTCTACCACACCTTTTCAGGAAGGGTCAATTGTATAACTGCTGCTCGATGTGTCTTAAACCTGAATGTAATGTTATGTTTATATAACTTTGAAAATAATGTTATGTATTGCAAAGTGTTTTATAATAAGTTAGTGCTATATGTGCTAAATGCTGGAACTGCTTATGATTGTAATCTGCTTGAAACTATCATTTACTAAATGTTCAATGTGTATTATTATCTTGGAGCTTTTCTCCCCAGGCCTCTGCTGAAAATGGACATGTATCCAGTCGGACTATCCCAGTCAACAAATGTAAAATAAAAAATAAAAATAAATCAATAAATATATATTTGAACTGACACAGACAGAGTTTGTAGTCATTTAGATAAATAAATTAATTATGGTAATAGAACAAAAAAGGTAATAAAAGAAAGGCATATGAAACAAAGGATCATTTGTTTCTAAATAAAGCTTTAACAGAGAGTTGTAAAAAGGGAAAGAATCTAAGTATGACATGGGTCAATTACAAAAAAGCATTGGACAGCATCCCACATTCATGGATAAAGGATTACTCAGAAGTATGTAAGATACACTTGTTGCAAATCACTTTGCACTTGAACCATGACAAAGGGGCAAATTATTATCTCAGGGATAAAAGTTCAAACGGGGATATTCCAGGGTGATTCTTTGACACCACTATTGTTTTGTCTTGCCCTTAACCTATTAAGCTTACTTAACAGATTAGGCCAAGGTTACAATATGGCTCCTAGAAACCAACCATGTTTAAAGACTTGTCATCTACTTCTTGTGAATGACTTAAAGTTGTATAGTTCATCAGATTTGGAGTTGAAAGCACAACTACAAATGGTTAAAACATTTTCAGATGACATAAGAATGACATTTGGTCTTGATAAATGTACAAAAGTAATACTTAAAGAAGGAAAGACACAGCACCAAGAAAATATCAACCTGGGACAGGAATGTGAAATAAAGGAACTTGAGCAGGAGCGGGTATAAAAATATTTCAGAATAAATGAATAGTCGACAATAAAACATGAACACTAAAATTAATACTGAAAATTGCCTTGATATTGAGAAATAAAGTTCAAGCTATAAACCAATTTGCTGTTCTGGTTCTAACTAACAGCTTTGGGGGATTGGCCTCAAACAGTATTGGATCAGTTGGACACGATAAAAAGAAAAATGTGTCATGCTTATCAAAGGATTTATAAAAATCAGTGTATACCAAAATTATATATTCCTTGCTGTGAAGGAGGTATGGATGGCCTTGAAATTGACTATATGTATAGATCTGCAATTATGAGACTGCATACTTATTGGCTCACCTCATCAGAACCAAACATAGTGAAAGTTTTAAAACATGAGGATTAGAAGAAGTCTAAGATGACATACTTGCTTTATTTAGCAGAAACATTTCAGAAAAAAAGTGGAAATGGAAAGCAAAACAGAGTTATACAAAAATTAGGTAACAACTGAATGTGCCAAACAACAACAAAAAAGTATATAAGGAAAAAGATAAGATAATATGGAAAAAATGTAAAATCCATAAATATAGTGGCATGTACAGAGATCTCATATAAAAACTTCATGTTGATCAAGATTTGATACAGGAATGGTTAAGGAGAAATGAATTGAAACCAAAACATGAAAGGCTAATAATGGCAGCCCAGGATAGTGGACTACATACATTGTCAGTTTAGGAAATCCATTAAAAACATTGGAGAAAGAGAAAAATGTAGGTTCTGAAAAACAGAACTTGAAACAGTTGTGCATGTTATTGCTGGGTGTGATATACTTATGGCAGAGGGACTGCGTACTGTAATGTGGCAAAACTGTTGCATTGTGGGTTGTGCAAACACTACACTATAGCTGGAAAGCATTGGAAACATGAATCACAATGCATTATAGAGAATGATAAAGATTGTATCACATGGGTCCCCCCATTACCAACAGCTCAAAAGATAGATGCAAAATACACAAATATAGCAGCCCTTGGAAAAAAAAGAAATAAGTAGAGGTCGGGTCTATATTCGAAGACCAAAGATGCATTCTTTCGGATGCATCTTGGTCAAACTTAAAAGGCTGAAAACGCAGAATATTGAAGTAGCTATTAAGCAAATTCTTTCCCTGGGAAAGAATTTGCTTGGCCGCTTTGGTACTTTGCTGTTTTCGGCACTGTAGTGCGGTCTCGGAGTTAGTATATTTAAGCGGAGGGGGGTGTGGAGGGCAAAGCCCCCACTTAATGTAATGTTTGAAATGTATTTATTTATTTATTTATTTTTGTTAGAACAGCGATTTGTTCTGACACTTCAACATTGTAAGCTTTTGCTTACATAGGGTCGATCAATCACCGTTCGCTTTTTTAAGCAATCAGTGATTTAATAGATCCTAGAGGTCATCTTTGAAATTGCTGCACCCAGTGATTACAGTGTCTTGCACACCAAGAAACACAAAGCCATAAAATACCATGGCTTGCAAGCAGAAATGAGAGCAATGTGGAAGAAAGATACCCAGACAGTTCAAATAGTTGTAGTATCAAAGGGTCTGAAAAAGAATGTACAATCATACTTTAATATGTTATCAGTACATATAACCCCATATGAATTACAGAAGCAGGGAGTTCTGAGCACATTAAGATACCACTCTTAGCTAACATCAAAGACTGGAAGAATACTAATTTCATGAACTCTTATCATAGTGTGAGATGAATAGGGTTCTTTTCTATCACAGTATGACAAACCCAAAACCAAGATGATGCAACAAAATGTGTATGAGTTAATGACTTGATTATGGATTCACAGCAATGCTTCACAAACAGCACAATGTGAGATATTAGTTGTCATGCAACTCTTGATAACTAAATTCTGTGAACACCATATTTTACTCTCAACTCTATTATGGCCTGTGGAAAAACTGTGCAGTTTGCAACATACAGAGCATGTCTATGATTGATGTTATGACCCCAAACCTGAAAAATACTCATTACCCACACCTTAGGGCAATCTCAGACAAAGTTTGCTGAAATCTGTGTAGCTGGATCCAGTGAACTTAATGTTATTCAGTCAGAGTAAAACCAAAAATGAAAACCAAAATCAAAAAGAAAGTAGAAACGAACCAAGCGGAGACCAAAAATTGCACGGACTGTTTATTGTAGTAAGCGCTTTCGGTCGAGGTAATCCCCCAACCTTCATCAGACATACACAAAATGACAACCAAGATGCCTTCTTTAAATATATGCCTTAATTAGACTATACATTCTTGTTAATTGAATAATAGGTTGATTATGCTTAAATCATCAAACTATGTATATGCTGTGTAAGATGAATACATACAAGAAGGCTACAGTTTTTCCCCAAGACAAACAACATTATGAATATAAATGTTATACATATAAATAAATATTTGTATGAAATACATATAAAATATGATTTGGCTATAGATTATTATAAAAATGTTGATTCGCAATAAAATCAAATAGCATGATATTTAGTTTAAAATGTTGAATTGGTTGAAAATGATGGTTATTTATCAACCCTAAACAATAATGTTGTGTTTTACTACAACATTAATATTCATTTGTAATAAGATTTGAGCGCAATTTAACAGTTATCAACATATTGTCAATGAAACATAATAAAACAATAAATTGCAGCATGTCTCATCATAAACAATGCAACAAATTAAGACAAAATAAAACAAAACAAAACAAAACAAAACAAAACAAAATTGACCCTCGCCAATAAAAGTCATAGCTATAACAATTTTATTGTATTAATTCTGTAATAATATGTTTATTTATTAATTATTACTATGCCAATTACTATGTGTCTATTGAAAAGTACACATCTGCAACATCTGCCACATATCCTTTACAAGTGTCATAAGTCTGGATATCCAAAAGACACATTCTAGGCAGCGCTTCTTTTAAGTGCTATTAAATTCTGAATCATATTCTATTTATTTTATACATCGATTAATAGTTCATTGATCATATTCAGATGTGCCATTCGACAGTTATGATACTAAATGGTAGTATTTTATTTGAATTGTATTGCTAATGATTTAATGTTTAACTGAGTAAAACAGGAAAAATGAGGTCTATGATTGTATAACATTTTTAAAAACAGATGTCAATGAAATAAGACCAGTTAAAAAGCAGTCAGTGACTTTTGTTGGTGGTGTGGAGGGATAAAATTGGCAGACCCATGTGCACTCAAAATTCTAGTTCTCTAAAAATGTCAGGCAGATCATTTCAAGGATATTTCTAGGTTGAAATTTGCAACCTGGTCAATGTGTAGAAATGGGCCACTGGAGAGCAAGAAAGACCTCTCCCCTGTGAACACTGGTTAGTGGGTCAAGTCTTCTTTCACATAGCTGGGGGGACAGTGGCTATACATTCATTTCTCTCCTAACCTTTAAGTGAAAGGATTTTTATTCAGCTCCAGCAAATGTTCAGTCCTTGTAGAGCCAAGCTACGTCTCAAGGATCTGGCAGTTGTGTTCAATCTAAAAGTAATAAAATGTTCAGCCCCCTTTTATGAAATATTTTGTTGTCTTACTTTACATGCTTTATATTGTAGACTGCTTCTTATTTTATGCTGCTTGCTAATCAATGGCTTTTGATCTACTGTTTTTTTTAATTATTTCTGTTTGGTTGCATTTGATAAACTACATTGATTGTGTTTAATTATTTGTTAGTGAAAAACTTTCAAATTGAAAAACACCAGGTCACCACATCTGAAGAAAAAGTGCACCATCCAACAAGGTGTGACAATTTCAATGTATATCTTACCAGTTTATTTACTTTGAGGAAATGGCATTTAGAAAATTATATGTTGAGTTATATATTGGCAAACCATTTGGCCACAGATATGCAGACACACACACACACACACACACACACACACACACACACACACACACACACACACACACACACACACACACACATGGTCTGATGAAGCTCTTTAGCGAAAGCGCTTACCAATGTTGACATTTTTTACTTGAATAAATACATGCTTTTATGACTGAAAAAGATAATGTAGTGCCTGGTTGTCTCGCTGTTATACCGTATTATGGATTATTGATTTTATTGATTTTTGGCAACTGGACATTTACCCTGTGGAGTGCTTTCTGTTGCATCATTCTATTATAATTATTTTTCACTGTTGTGCTGGTGTATAAAAGTCTAAGTTTTGTAACAGTAAACAGTTTGTTAAATATGTTCATCTTCTTTCACATCTTATAAATACTTTTTATCTCTGACAGTGTCTAGCTGATTTATATTTTGTTTTTCCATTGTATTGCATGCTATAGCACATATACAGATGTTTTATTAATATTAAATAATTAATGTATTCATTTTTTTATTATGTTATAACCTATGAGGCCTAAAGCTTCTTTTCTGGGGATGATGTATGAACACTAGAAAGTTAAGTGTCTTTGCTTAAGGGTAACATAGCATCTAACTGGGACTAATGGAACTTAAATGGAATGGAAAAGGATTGGGAGGGTGGCCTAATGGTTAAGGTGTTTGCCTTACAAACACAAGGTGCAGGGTTTGAGTCTCCCAAGGGATAATTGGCTAGGCTTAAAATGGCTTGCAATGGCAGTTAGCCTAGTACTAACCTATGAACCTATAAATACAGATATTACGTTTTATGGCCTTTTTCATCCTCAGGCTCTGCCATATATTTATTTTCTTCAACCTAAATATACTTATTTCAAATTTAGCTATATTGGGGGCATAATTTGTATACATTTAAAACTGCTTTTGCAGACTAGTACTACTTTTATCACAATTTTCCACTCAAAAAGTAAATTTTACATTCAAATTTGACAGTGCACACTTTTTAAAATATTTTAGAAGTTATGCCATTATTTCTGTAATCTAGTCATCCAATCAATGTATTATTCATCTACTTGGTTGTAATGAGATAAAAGTTTCACACTCTGCCTCATTTCCAGTGATCCCTTACATAATAATTTTAAGATGCGTTTTGAGGATAAATGTGACTTAAAATGAACTCAGCTGTATGCCCTTTTCTACTGATGGTAACAATTTCAGTGCCAGACATTTTATGCCAGATTCTTTCTAAGACAACATGCTCTAACCTCACTGTAATATTATTTCCACAGTTTTAGAACATCAAATCAGTATTGAAAAGTCCATTTAGGAATTTGTAGTGAAAATAGACAATCTTTCCATGCATTGTTCTTCCATGTGGATCACTATCTCTTCAGTTTATGCACATAAATTGAGGCCAAATTACTAAGTGTGCAGCTGCACTTTGCATCCAACTATCACAGCACACACTGCTCATATAAACTGAAATTATGAAAATTAAGATCTTTCTTATTGGCACTATTTGGCTTTGCTCATGGGGATCATATGTCACTTAATGCAAGGGAGCATAATGCAATGTGTACATATCTGACTATAGAAAAGTGACTTACTTGATTGGAGATAGATTATTTGTGTATCGTGTCCAGCCTCAGTGCACTGACCATATACAGTTCAAACATACCTGCTGAGTCCCGCAGTCCTTCACATTTACTAGTCCTGCCCTTTCAGGATCAGGTACACAGAACCAGACATTATTTCTGCTGGAATACAGTTGCTAAGCATTGGGAAATTTCATGTAATTGGAGTGTGTTTTAGTAATCAAACTGCACTGTTTTGACAGCTGTTTATTAGAATTAAAGACTGAACCACAATATTAAAGCTTACTTTTTTGTTACTTGAAAGAATATTAGTACTCTGTTTCACTAGCATGATTATTAGCTTGAATAAAAAGCTGCAACAATGATATAAATATAAAGGGTTAATTTAGAAATAGTGTAAAATGCAGAAAGTAGTAAGTGTGCTGGCAAGCATATATAGCTTAATTAGATATTGTCATCCATGTAAAAGAGTATGTTATTGAAAAACAAAGTCTGTAAAAATAACTGCGCAGATGGCAGCTGGAAGGACATCAACGAAGTAAAGAGATGTAACATCAAGCAAGATAAAGTTGGAACATCAAGTTTCAGATAGTGCTGGAACACCACGTTTCAGATAATGCAAGACTAAGTTTCCATGGATCATCAAACTACAAAGAACCAAGGACAAGGGAACAAAGGAAAACTGTTATACAAAGAAAGAACTGTTATATATCAGACGGTGAGAAAAAAATCAGACTTTTGGTTATAAATATGAGTGTGTATAAACAAGCTTTGGGAATTTGCCATAGAGAGCTGACATCATCTGTGTTGCATGCTTGTAGATCCAAAAGGAAAATGTAACAGCAAAGCGTATTAACTGAAGCAGTGTCTCTGTGTATTTATTGTACTTATTACAATACAGTAATAAGACTAGTTGGTTACAATGAATAGTTAAATATACTTTGATATGCATGCATGTAAATGCAAGTAACAGCAAGAACCAAAACAGAAGACATCATATAATTCTTCATTAATCTTCTCTTAAGAAGGATTAATGCTACTATTACCTTCAGCTTGCCATATTATCAAATCATTTCTCTTATTATTTATTTATTTATGTATTTATTTATTTATTTGACATTTGTTTACCGGGGTGGTCTGACTGGGTCTACAGAACCCGTTTTCAGCAGAGACCCAGGGAGAAAAGCTCCACACACAGTACAATACAAACACAGTATAATCCAACACAATAAAGATTACATTAGAAATACTATACAGAAAATAAGTTGAATGAACAAACTGCTACAAGATGTTGTAATATATTACTACATATCTAAACAGTTGTATACAGTTAAAACATTACAGATGATAATGGTCACTCTCATCATACATGATGTAGAAATAGCAGCCAGAAAGTTAGTGATGCAGACATACAGCGAGAGAGAGAGTTAAGAAGGACGGAAGCAATAAAAGTCTGAGCAGCATCTTAAGGATATGGTATAGAAGCAGAGAAGGAGTTAGAAGAGCTTTAGGATCTTGCAGTCTGTGAGGAATTGAAATGTTTGAGAAGAGGAAGTGCTGAGCATCGGGCAGGCTTTATGCAAGAGCAGAGCCATGTATTTTTGAGATGATTTTTTTAAAGAGGCTTTGAAGTGGGTTAGGCCGGGAATAAACCTGGCAGCTAGAGGTAGTGAATTCCAATGTATAGAGCAAGTGTATGAATACAGAGTGTGACCAGGTTTTCTTGTGGGTTTTAAGATAGCTAAAAGAGTTTTGTCTTCTGATTGTAGGGATCGATTTGGTGTGTAAAGTGCGACTAGACTGGCTAGTGCAGGGCAGGCAGTAGGCTTGAAAATAAGGTTGTGCAAGGTGGATAGCTGAGTAAAGACAAGTTGATTGGGTAGTTTAAGCCAATTTAATTATAGGAGTGATTTACAGTGGTGTGTGATATTTAGAGTTTGTGGCAAACCTAGCAACTTTGTTGTAGCACTATTCCAACTTGCTTAGGGTAGAATTTTGTAAGTTAGTTAAGATAGGGGCACCATACAGAAGAGAGGGAAGTAAAAATGTTTTTGCAAAGGTAGTTTTGGTTGCTGCAGTAAAAAAAAATGTTTGTTTCTATAGAAGAGTCCCAGTTTTTGATGAGTTTTCTTTATATTTTGCTGTATATGGGGTAAAATGAAAGTTTATTGTCCATGATAACACCTAGAAGTGTGGTTTCCTGCATTATTTCTGTGGCAGTGTTGTCAGATGCAAGGATGTTGAAATGATCAGTGACAAGGGAGGTGTTTTTGGGATGAAAGAGTACTAGTTTTATCTTCTTTGGATTAAGAAAGAATTGGGCATTTCTTAGCCAGGATTCAACTGCTGTAAAGGACTGTTGAGTTTTTGAGAGTAGTTCTGGTAGTGATTGAGCAGTGCAGATTATGGTAGAATCATCAGCATAGTGAATGAGGGTCCCAGGGTGAGAGGCAGTGTGAAGGTTATTTGTGAAAATGTTGAAGAGTAGGGGTCCAAGGATGGAGCCTTCAGGGACTCCAGTAGGGTTGTGAAGAAAGGGTGAGAGTTTGTTGGACCATTTCACTGCTTGTTTATGATCCTTGAAGTAGCTCTGAAACCATTTTACTGTGTTATGTGAGAAGCCTAAGTTAGACAGCGTGTTCAAAACTAAGGGGTGAGACATTGTGCCAAAGGTCTTGGAGAGATCAGGGAATATTGAAGCTGTATAGCATCCTGCATCTCTGGCCTTGTTCACGGTGTCTATAAAAGGTAATAGGGCTGTAGCTGTGCTGTGGGTAGGTCGGACGCCATGTTAGGTTTTTGTTAAAAGATTATTTTGCAACAGATATTGCTTTACCTGCTGATGGACGCCTCTCTCGAGAATTTTGGATATGGGTGACAAGATGGATATAGGACGGAAATTGGATGGATCAAAGTAGTTGCCTCCTTTCTGGATGGGGGTGATGTGAGATTGTTTCCATATGGTAGGTACTTCTGATTCAGATAATGACATATTTATAAGGATACTGACTGTATTCAGAATCCTGTGCCCCACAACCAGTCTTCACCGATACATGAAAAGTTTTATTAGCGTCTCGCAGCAACACACAATGTTTTGTGACACTGCTCACCCCACCTGTTTACTTCCTATCTAAACTTTCCAATATAGATCTTATGATGACATACACACAAATATCTATATATATATATATATATATATATATATATATATATATATATGTGTGTGTGTGTGTGTGTGTGTAAAACTGTCTCTGAGACTGTATTATACCTCTCCTCTTAACTATAATATTAACATGTTCTGCCTAAGTCCTTCACTCATCTCCATTTCTTTGCTTTTCTAGGCAGTAATAACACAATCTGTTTTCCATCTGACAAACTCACAATACAGCTTTTCAGGTGCTGAATGTTCACCATCTACTTATGCATAATTATCTTTTATACTGGAATAGTTGCCTCTGTTTTTATATGAATGTAATCTAATTAGCAAATGTATGTGCAATTGTTAATGTACTTTACTTAATGTCTGTTCATGTATATTACTGAATGTCTGTTTAAAATGTTTATAGTGATTTAGAGGTTGTCTCCCTGAGCATCTGCTGAAAAAGTGTTTTGTTTAAACCCAATTGGACTAACCTGGTAAATAAAAGAAAGATAAAATGAAACAAAAATAAAATAAATAAGAGCCCCTTATATAAAATTGTTTTACTCTATCTGTGGCTAGGGATTTCTTGAGATTGTGAAGATAATTTTAAAGGGACTTGAGGGGAAATGAATGTAGTGCATCTGGTTATAGTATTAGAGTTTTAAAAGTCAGAGCTAAGTTATGCTACCAGAATGTTCCTACAAAATCTGTTGGCAGTATATGAACATGATATGGGTTCTGATTCCAAAAGAGCTGCTCTCAGTGTGACCACTTACACCGAGAGCGGCTTTTTTGGAATCTGTCCACTGTTGTGAGCCCACCTATACATAGGCTTTACACCAAAGTATGTCACTTACACTGACAGCAAGCCTTTTGGGATCAGGGCAGACTTACTGAGACAAATTCTTTTCTAATCTGGCCCATGGTGTGTCACTGCTGATAAAAGGTAAAAAATAGGTGCTGGCTGGAACTATCTATTCCATGTGTTTCAGGAATTAAGTAGGCAAAATAAGGTTATTATTTTAATCAAACTATTACTTGCTTGTCATGTTTATTGTTCTTACTGATTTTATTTTAAATAAACTATTATGATAAAGTTTACTCTTCACAATCAACAGAAGAAGTGAATGACAGTGCAGTTAGGATATATACATATAGATAGATATACAGCATGATTTCTGTTGACTGTCTGTGTAGATAACAGCTGTTTTGTCGACTGTTTTAAAGTTGCATGCTCTGGGGATATATCTTGAAGCACATATAGTATCTTGTCAACTTTTTTTGGGTCAAAATTAGCAATGTCAACATTTGGGTATTTCAATGTTGCACACACCATATGTGTGTGTGTGTGTGTATGTATATATATATATATATATATATATATATATATATATATATATATGGGTCTACTTCATATGATCGAACTATCGAACTTTCAAATATTCGACTTTCATATGGCCAAAACCATATGATCGAACATTTAAAAGTTTGAACATCTTATAAAAAAAGTAAAACAAAACATAAGAATTAACTGAATGTTTTTAGCCTCCATGCACCCCCCCCCACACCCCCAGCTATTTAAATATACCAACTTTGAGATCACATTACAGTGCGGGAAAGGGAAATCTTCCCATTCCGCGCTGTATGGAGATCTCTGTTAAGAACATTCGAACTTTTAAAAGTTCAATCATATGGTCTCAGCCATATGAAAGTCGAACTTTTGAAAGTTTGATCATATGACGGGAACCTATATATATATATATATATATATATATATATATATATATATATATATGTGTGTGTGTGTGTGTGTGTGTATATATATTTTGACATTAATTTCATTGATGATGATGATGATGATGGCAGGGCATTCTTGGCTAGGCAACAGCCCTGTGACCTCTATGGTACCTTATAATTTTTTTCATTCTCCCTATTGTGCGGGTAGGGTTATAGGCAGCAGGCAAGTTTACCTTTCTGGTAGTGCAGCCTACTATCCACCTTTGGAATATTCCCCACTTCCTTACAGCAGCTCACCTCCTCCCTCATCTGCCAATGGCACCTACATTGTCTGTGATACATGTGAACAGAACTTGCTTTTAGCTGGATTTAAATCTACATACTGTTACAACATAGTTTTTTAATTTATTTGGGTTAGTCCCACTAGGCTAGTAGCTTGTTTTCAGGGGAACACTCATGGTGGTATTTCTACTACTAGGTGGCATTTATACTACTAGGGGAAATTTGGCCACGGCATCAGGTAACTACCTCTACTCTTTTCAACAGGTGCCACGGGATCTTTTACATCCACATGAGCTGCTACCAAGTCAAGCAATTAAGGTATCAGTTTAATGTCTCATTCAAAGGATGACACACTCAAGGGTGCAGCACCCCCCTTATGCTGCACTATAGTGTCAGCAATTGATCTACCTGATGTGGGACTAGAACACACAGCCTTCTGCATCAAAAGGGAGTGTGTTACCTGTTGCACCACTGACAATAAACATATGACTTTAGGATTTCTGGTTAAGTATGATAACTCGGAAATTGAAGTCAATTTAATAGTTTTCATCAGGACTTGTTATTGCTTTATGACATGATTTAAAGAGAAGACACTCATAATGATGCAAAGAGCATTGGTTTACATTCAGACAACAGATAATGCAATTATAATTTTTTCTCACTGACAAAAAGGAAAAAAGCAGATGACACTGGGTTTTAGTAAATTACAGAAAAATAATTAGACATAATTCAGTGTTTATTCTTTAACTTTATGTCCTGCATTACTTTATCGATAAATTTTCATGCTACAAAGAACAAGACTTTTTTAGTCATTAGATATTTTAAAAGTTAATCATATTATCTGCTTGGTAGTACTACTTTTCAGAACACATTGCTGTGAGAATATGTGTGAGAAAGTAACTACAGAGCTATGTATTTTGCTGAGAAAAAGATGAACATTCCCAGAACAGCTACAGAGCTTTCTTTCATATCATAATAATAAAAAAAAAGACTTGGATAAGAAATAGACCTTGTCAGAAACACAAGTTACTTTGTAACAAATTACATTAGTTACATTTCTAGAAGCATCAAAATCAGTTGCAGTCTGCATGTTTTTTAGACTATATTTCAAACATTTAACAATATAAAACTGCAATAATCTTAGGATTTTTGAAATTAAAGCCTCAGGAAGATCTTCACCTCTGTTGACCATGTGACTATAGACATTGCTCAGGCCTTGTTCAAGCACCATAAATAATTAAATGAAAATGTTGCGCTCCTTTCATAAAAAATGTAATCCCTCTAAGTTTCCTTGTATAACCTAGCTAACTTTATTATAAAATAAACATAAATGTGATATTACAAATCACACTCTGTTCTGTGCTGGTATTATGATTTTGGAATCTGATATATAGTATGGCTATAATTACTCTTAGGGGCTGGAATTAAAGTAGGATTTATTCTCCATTCTTTAGGTATGACATTACTGAGGCCAGGAGGCAGGAATTCCAAGCCTTTACTTCCTTGCCTTCCAGGGTGTATAGCCATTATACTATGTAGTAAACTGTTATTATTAGACATTTTAGAGTTTAGTTCTTTTCATTTCATGTGTGTTTTAGGCAAAGTTTCCAATCTGTGAACTTTGAGGTTAGTAGTATAAGCAACTTTAGATGTGGAGGGTCAGAATGATGTATTCAATTTGGCTTTAGAAAATATTGAAACTGTTATGCCACTTAGCAAAGAAAGGAACATGGAGACTTTCCTTACAGAGTTATTTTATACACAGGTGCATGAGTGTGTTTTTGATGGACTGTTTTATGAAATATTTATTGACAGTACATGGTTAAAGTTGAAGTTTCAATCTTTGAATTTTATGAAAACATTAGGGCCATAGTTCTTTTTTGATGGAAATGATCATGAATCATGAAGAGAATGACGACATATTAAATGCTGGTGGTGGTGGTGGTGGTGGTAGTGGGGAGGTGTAGGCTAACTTGTCAATTCCAACTGAGTGACTGACTTGTTTTGGAAGTATAACTTCCTACATGGTATAACATATACTTGTGCATGGTGAACAAAAGTATTAGAAATAGGGTTTGGCGTGTTTGTGTATCCTTCACCCCCCCCTCACTTATGTCCATCCATAAGAGGTTTGACTTTCATACTGTCCCAATGTTTTCTGACACCAGCGTTATACAGATTTGTTTAACTTTATACAATTTATCTGTTTAAAGGGTGTAAGAGAACGTTTCCCTTGTTATTACTTAGGCCACAAGTAGAAGGATAATTAATGCATAAACTATTACATAGTGACTGACTGAAGTGGGCAATCATTTTATGTTTTCTGAAGGTGAGAAGAAAGGTCCTGTAGCAGACCTATACAGGTTCTGCACAGGTAGTGAGCTAAGTTTAGAACTGAACCCCAGACACTGTTGCCCTGAAACAGAAACATTAACCTTTAAACCACGGTGCTGCTATGTGAGCTTGAAACAAGTATTTATTACAGTATTCAGGCCAACAAAACCAAATGCCACTGGCTGTAGACATGACATGTTTCACCCTTTTATGGGCTTTAATAAATGCACAATAATGACATAAAAACATAAAAGTTTGTGGGCATTCAGAACCCTAGTAGCTGGAACACTTGTATGTCCATAATATATTACTTAGATATTTTCCATGGTCCCCTTCAAATATGTATTCTGTAGTAGACTAGTAGACAGTCTGTGTACTTAATAAAGGATTTTCGACTGGAAACAGACTGCCTGCCTTGCTTGGATTATTTTCGAATACTTAGTAATGTTGTAGAATTATATATTTTCTATTATTACTTTTTGACTTGACGAGTTTATGTTCGCTACTTCTACTACTATTGTCTGATCTGATTGATATACAGTGATTAACTAGAAATATATGGACTGAAAATCTTCCACACAGAGAAGTTTCTTACACTGTTTTGTTTTTAGACCCACTACACTTTAATGGGTTGTTTTGAGACTTCGGGGATACCACAGAGATTACTTGTTTTTTGGTGGTATGTATCATTCACATACATCGATAAGTTGCTAACTTGGAGATGTAGGCTTAGGGTTAGGGAGGAGAGGAAGAGAATTTAGGGTTAGAGAGTAGAAGAGAAGTGTTAAAAGTAGAAAGGAAGACAGAAGTTTTAGTGTTAGGGTGTGATCATGGAATTTAGTATATGGAATGGGAGGGGAGTTTTAATGTTAGGGAGTGATTAGGGATTTAGGTTTAGGGAGAGAATGGAGAATTTAGTTTTAGATAGTCAGAAGGGAGTCTTAGGGTTAGAAAGCAATTGGGGAATTTAGTTCTAGAGAGCTTGGGGGAGTAGAATGGCTATGTAGTTTAATAGGATTGTTTAATGGGAGGGTTATTTAAGGTGGGAGGATCAGGCTACTTGTACTACAGAGTTTCTGTTTTAAGCTGTTCATTGGTCTTTGTTCACTTTTAATACATTGGGATTTGATATATTTTTCATTGATGTAAGTGAGTTTAATTTTAATGATATATATATATATATATATATATATATATATATATATATATATATATATATATATATATATATACCCATATTGGGATATGAATTTGTTATTTCTTCATGTCTTCTTATCTGTATCATCAGCAAAATACCCCTAAAGGTTGATTCACTAGTCAGGGATCTGGGAATTCATGTAGATACCAACCTAACCTAGGAGCAACATGTGTCCAAGGTCGTAAGGAAATCCTTCTGTGTTGCTCAACTCTAAGTAAGGGCATGACATCTAGTCCCAGAGAGGTCATTATAACACTGCACTCAGCCCTCATCAGACCCATCATGCAGTATAATGCCCCCTGTAGTATTTATCTGACCAGTCACATGCAACAACTGGAACATCCACAAAGGTTCGTTACAAAAGGAATGCAGGTAGAAAACACAATGTCCTACCATGATCACCTCAAAGTCCTGTCTCTTTACTTGGTGTCATACAGACTTCTGAGAGGTGATCTTTGCCTGGCATACAAGGCATCCCTGGACCTTGTTTTGATGAACCTTTTGAACATCCACAAAACAGACAGCATCAGAACTACTAGATTTAAAGCCCTAAATTTAACTAGTGACATAAATAGAATATGTTGGACAGACAGATATGTTTCTCAAAAAATTCAGATTCTCTGGAACAGGCTCCTCATCCATGTGAAGCTGAGTTCCACCCTATACCTGAGTCCAACTTAGACCAATGTATGGGTGACTGGACATTCTCCCCCGTTCTGTCACCTATGTCTCTGATGCAGAGATACAATCAGTAAATCATCCACTTTATAAATCAAATTTGTAGATCACATTTGGGATGCACAGCTAGGCTTATAAGGGTCCTAGTGGTTGTTGGCCTAGTATAGACCTATGAACTTATAAACCTATAGGTGTACTTTTGATGGGTATTTGAAGAACCATTTCTTCCATAAAGATCACTGTGGAGGAGTCTGTATTTGAGTGGATAGGATTTGTGAATTGATCCAGAAGGCTGGGGAAGTCAGGGAAGGAATGGGAAAGGGCAGTGAAGCTTATATCTATATATATATATATATATATATATATATATATATATATATATATATGTGTGTGTGTGTGTGTGTGTGTGTGTGTGTGTGTACAGCATATATATATATATATATATATATATATATCTACATATATATATATATATATATATATATATATATATATATATATATATATACATATATATATATAGATATATATATATGTACAGCATATATATATATTCTTCATCTTCTTTCGGCTGCTCCCGTTAGGGGTCGCCACAGCAGATCAACTGTTTCCATTTCTTCCTGTCCTCTGCATCTTGCTCTGTTACACCAACCGCCTGCATGTCCTCTCTCATCACATCCATAAACCTTATCTTAGGCTTTCCTCTTTTCCTGTTACCTGGCAGCTTCATCCTTAGCATCTTTTTCCCAATATACTCTGCATCCCTCCTCAGCACATGTCCAAACCAACGTAATCTTGCCTCTCTGGCTTTGTCTCCAAACCTTCCAACCTGGGCTGACCCTCTAATATACTTATTCCTAATCCTGTCCATCCTTGACACACCCAGTGCAAATCTTAACATCTTCAACTCTGCCACGTCAAGCTCAGACTCCTGCCTTTTTGTCAGTGCCACTGTCTCCAACCCATATAACATAGCTGGTCTCACTACCCTCTTGTATACCTTCCCTTTCACTCTTACTGGTACTCGTCTGTCACAAATCACTCCTGACACTCTTCTCCACCCACTCCATCCTGCCTGCACTCTCTTCTTCACCTCTCTTCCACACTCACCATTACTCTGAACTGTTGATCCCAAGTACTTAAATTCATTCACCTTCACCACCTCTACTCCCTGCTTCCTCACCATTCTTCTAAGTATCCCTTTCCTGACATTCACCATAGGAGGGAAAGGACACAGGGTAAATTTCTTAGATGTAGAACTGAGCTTCAATGCTGAGGAGATGGAGTTCTCCTCCAGCATATACAGAAAACCCACCCACAGGAACAATCTACTGGATTACAAAAGCATGCACCCCAAATTCATGAAAAAGAATGTGATCAAAGGACAGTTCGTCAGACTGAGCAGGCTAGTTAGCTGTGATGCACTATTCTGCTCAGAGAGCTTGCAGCTTAAACAGATGTTCCTGGACAAGAACTACCCGAAAGGGATAGTGAACAGAATAGCCAAAGAAGTGTCTGAACACAGACACAGCAGACACCTGCCCATTCTGAAATATGGGCATTTTGAAAAAAGGAAGCCTAAGGAAGAAACTCTTCCTAGGTTCCCTATCCCAATCTGCACAGATGGCCACAAAATAAAAAACTGTCTGTCCCAAAACTGGGATATACTGAACTGCAATGCAGATCTCAGCAAATCTCTGGGAAACACACCTACTTTTACCCACAAGAGGTGTCACTCTCTAAAAACCCTTTTTGAGAGACCCAAACCTGGTCACACAACTGACAACAGCCACAACGGGACCCACCCATGTGGTAAATGCTGCTGCTGTGAACACATCAGCACTGAGAATTCTTTCAAGGTAGGCAAACACAGACCAGTCTATCTCCAGGGTCATTTCGACTGCAACTCCACCCAAGTAGTGTATCTCAGCAGATGTGCACATTGCCCCTGCTATTACGTGGGCATGACCACCAGAAAACTTAGTGATAGGATAAAGGAACACTACCAGGCCATTAGGAGAGCAGATCCCAACAATGCCCTAGCTAAACACGCAGCACACTGCAAAAAACCCACCAGGTTCACCTTCTTGGTCCTGGAAAATGCCCCAAGCTTCAGTGAAGACTCCAGCACTCCCCTTGAGGTCAGGGAATTAAAATGGCAAATCAAGCTAGGAGCTGACAATCACCCAGGACTCAATGGCAGCCTCAATATCAAATGTATACTCAAATGGATCAGGTAACCAGGAGGTGACCCCCTCCCCCACTGAGATCAGGGCACACACTAGCTATACACTTAAGTTCTAGTATCCGCCCACACACTATGTCATACCTGACATCACTCTCAGTATTTATTTCACTGATGGAATGCACTTGTATTGATTTCTGAAGAAGTTCTCTTACTTTGTAATAAAAGTGCGAACGAAAGCGCTCAAATCAATTCCTGGCAGTCATGACTTTCTTCCATATAGAAGTTGCCCCTTAAGGGTCAGTTGTTTACAAACCTTCGAGGATATCAGTTTAGCAGTTTCAGTGTGTCTTAAGTTTAACGTGTATGTGACTTAAGTTTGTCGTGTATGTTTTTCCAAGAGTCTCCTACACACAGAAACTGAACATGGATACAGCCAACGACTCCAGAGACCTGATCGACAGCCAGGAACTCCTTAACTGTTCGATCTACAGCATTCCATCGGATCTACGATCCCTCAAGAAATCGCTGTCCCAGACATCCACTTTGGCAGACAATCTGCTTAAAGGGCTCAACGGCTCCAGGGAGAAAGGGCAGCAAGCTAAGGGCACGACCAGCCAACACGCTGGCCTTAAACAGGCCCCCAACGCAAGAGACCTGATCATGGAACACATGCATCAGGACAAGGGCAATCCCTTCGCTGATTGCACGGATGCACCCAACAGCAACAACAACACACAGAACAAGTTACTGGATCCGTACAACAAACTCAGCATTGCTGACTGCATCTTTCTAATGCACAAATTAGAAAGACTCCTTACTAAATACAAGACATTGGAATTGGACAATCACTACTTGGCAGAATGCGCCAAAAAAGAGATAGTACCGAAGGGCCTCAGGCTGTTTAAGTTTCCGAATGGTGTTGAGTTCCACAAGGACACTTACCAAGCACTGGTTACGATCTTCAACAACGCGGGCCTGGATTCCATGAAAGTGCTTACCGACCACAACGAAAGGATCATGCAAGACTTAAAGGAGCAGGCACAAGGCATCAATGACACTATCACACAGCACCCGGGTTTTGACCTGCTAAATACCGAGTGGCTAAGTCTAAGCGATAACATTGCTAAACATGTTAATCGCGTGATCAAGAAAAAAAGAAAGAAGCTTAACAGGGACATAGCAGATTATCGCAACAAAACAGCTTATCCCATCAGACTGTACAGAAAAGAGACCAACACTACAGAAATGGCGGAATCATCAGCATCTAGCAGCAAAGAGGAACTCACGGAAAGCGTCCCAAAGGAGAGAACAGCCTCAGGCCCCCGGAAACCCTACCATCAAGGCAACTCCAAAGCCAGGCACAGCACCCCCACTAGAAGCGACCACGTGGCAGCGGACAACTCCAATAGATCTTCAGGGGCATGAGACCCAGCTAGGACAGCACATACACCTCAAGGGAGCGGATTTCAGTCCAGGTCACAGCAGCCTTTTTTTCACGAGGCCAGGGACTACTACAGCACGGATCAGAAGATCCAAGATCGGACTGCCCAGCACTCGACGAGAGGAAGGGGGAGAGGCAGAGGCTTCCAAAAAGGAGCGCCTCTCACCAACCGGTGGCCCAGGAAGGCCAAGCAAAGGCTAGAAAGTTAGTCACGTCGCCTAGCACTGCTCCCCACCATGGTGACTCAGCAAAAGAAAAAATTTTCAATCTCTCACTGCAACCTCTTGATCAGGGCACTGTAGACCTGCTAAACAAAGGTCTAAACTTTATTCCCTTGCAAAGGGCTAACAGCACCGACGTGCTGCTGGATCTTAAACTTTTCTGCAGAAAATTAAACCTTACCCACCACTTCCACAACAGCAAGACACAGTGGGACTTGGACACATCAGCTAACTACAGCCAGGACCTGGATACTATAGCCAGCACCATGAGATGCCCTAATTTCCCGCCAGAGAGACGAACCAACAGTCTACCCGGGACCTTGGGCGGAAACATCGTGGCAAATCCATCACAAAATAATCTACAGCCCTCGAACACAAATGGCTACCCTGTTCCCACCACAGTAAGTACTGCCAATATGAGTCTGTCTTGTAGTACAGTAGATGCCCCCATAGTGGGACGCCTGTTTGGGATCCCTAAGATCCACAAAAACCAATCAGACCCCCCAGTGAGACACATAGTCTCCTCAAAAAGAACCAAGACAGAATACATCTCTGAATTGCTAGATTCCTATCTCAATCCACTGGTCCAAAGTTCAAAGTTTTATCTCAAGGACTCCTGGGATTTCTTGAAAGAAATTCACCAAATCCAAACAGAACATAAGGGGACCCCCTTTGTGCTAGTCACCCTTGATGTCACAGCACTTTATCCCAGCATTCCCCATTAGGAAGGCTTACAACTTGTCAAACGATACCTGGTGGCACACAGAAAGATGGCCCCAGCTAGGGTAGACACACTGTGCACACTCCTGAAGTTGGTACTGAAGAACAACTTCTTTGAATTTAATGGTACCATTTATAAACAACTAAAAGGAGTAGCAATGGGAGCCAAAGTGACCCCCTCCTATGCCAATCTTGTCATGTGCACCTGGGAAGAAGATACCCTGACCCAGCTCAAAGGTTTTGATAAGGTCTGTCTATACAAAAGGTACATAGATGACCTCTTTTTCCTCTGGTGAGGCTCTCCCCAGGAATTGAACCAGTTCCTTGAAGCACTCATGACAAGTATCCCTTTCCTGACATTCACCATAGGAGGGAAAGGACACAGGACAAATTTCTTAGATGTAGAACTGAGCTTTGATGCTGAAGAGAAGTTCTCCTCCAGCATATACAGAAAACCCACCAACAGGAACAATCTACTGGATTACAATAGCATGCACTCCAAATTCATGAAAAAGAATGTGATCAAAGGACAGTTCGTCAGACTGAGCAGACTAGTTAGCTGCGATGCACTATTTTGCTCAGAGAGCCTACAGCTTAAACAGATGTTCCTGGACAAGAACTACCTGAAAGGAATAGTGAACAGAATAGCCAAAGAAGTGTCTGAACACAGACACAGCAGACACCTGCCCATTCTGATATACGGGCATTTTGAAAAAAGGAAACCTAAGGAAGAAACACTGCTTAGGTTCCCTATCCCAATCTGCACAGATGGCCACAAAATAAAAAACTGTCCCAGAACTGGGATATACTGAACTGCAATGCAGATCTCAGCAAATCTCTGGGTAACACACCTACTTTTAAGCACAAGAGATGTCACTCTCTAAAAACCCTTTTTGAGAGACCCAAACCTGGTCACACAACTGACGACCACAACGGGACCCACCCATGTGGCAAATGCTGCTGCTGTGAACACATCAGCACAGAGAAGTCTTTCAAGATAGGCAAACACAGACCGGTCTATCTTCAGGGTCACTTCGACTGCAACTCCACCCAAGTAGTGTATCTCAGCAGGTGTGCACACTGCCCATGCGTTTGGCATGACCACCAGAAAACTTAGTGATAGGATAAAGGAACACTACCAGGCCATTAGGAGAGCAGATCCCAACAATGCCCTAGCTAAACACGCAGCACACTGCAAAAAACCCACCAGGTTCACCTTCTTGGTCCTGGAAAATGCCCCAAGCTTCAGTGAAGACTCCAGCACTCCCCTTGAGGTCAGGGAATTAAAATGGCAAATCAAGCTAGGTGCTGACAATCACCCAGGACTCAATGGCAGCCTCAATATCAAATGTATACTTAAATGGATTAGATAACCAGGAGGTGACCCCCTCCCCCACTGAGATCAGGGCACACACTAGCTACACACTTAAGTTCTAGCATCCGCCCACACACTATGTCACACCTGACATCACTCTCAGTATTTATTTCACTGATGGAATGCACTTGTATTGATTTCTGAAGAAGTTCTCTTACTTTGTAATAAAAGTGCGAACGAAAGCGCTCAAATCAATTCCTGGCAGTTGTGACTTTCTTCCATATAGAAGTTGCCCCTTAAGGGTCAGTTGTCTACAAATCTTCGAGGATATCAGTTTAGCAGTTTCAGTGTGTCTTAAGTTTAACGTGTATGTGACTTAAGTTTGTCGTGTATGTTTTTCCAAGAGTCTTCCACACACTGAAACTGAACATGGATACAGCCAACAACTCCAGAGACTTGATCGACAGCCAGGAACTCCTCAACTGTTCGATCTATAGCATTCCATCGGATCTACGATCCCTCAAGAAATCGCTGTCCCAGACATCCACTTTGGCAGACAATCTGCTTAAAGGGCTCAACGGCTCCAGGGAGAAAGGGCAGCAAGTCAAGGGCACGACCAGCCAACACGCTGGCCTTAAACAGGCCCCCAACGCAAGAGACCTGATCATGGAACACATGCATCAGGACAAGGGCAATCCCTTCGCTGAGTGCACGGATGCACCTAACAGCAACAACCACACACAGAACAAGCTAACGGATCCATACAACAAACTCAGCATTGCTGACTGCATCTTTCTAATGCACAAATTGGAAAGACTTCTGACAAAGTACAAGACATTAGAATTAGACAACCACTACTTGGCAGAATGTGCCAAAAAAGAGATAGTACCTAAGGGTCTCAGGCTGTTTAAGTTCCCGAATGGTGTTGAGAACCACGAGGACACATATCAAGCACTGGTAAAAATCTTCAATAGCGCGGGCCTGGATTCCATGAAAGTGCTGATCGGCCACAACGAAAAGACCATGCAAGACTTGAAAGAGCAAGCACAAGGCATCAATGACACGATCACGCAACACCCGGGATTTGACCTGCTCAACACCGAGTGGCTAAGCCTAAGTAACAATATAGCGAAACATGTCAATCGCGTTATAAAGAAAAAAAGAAAGAAGCTCAACAGGGATATAGCAGAATATCAGAACAAAACTGCTTATCCCATCAGACTGTACAGAAAAGAGACCAACACTACAGAAACGGCGGAATCACCAGCATCTAGCAGCGAAGAGGAACTCACGGAAAGCGTCCCGAAGGAGAGAACAGCCTCAGGCCCCCAAAAACCCTACCATCAAGGCAACTCCAAAGCCAGGCACAGCACCCCCACTAGAAGCGACCACGCGGCAGCGGACAACTCCAATAGATCTTTAGGGGTGCGAGACCCAGCTAGGACAGCACATACACCTCAAGGGAGCGTATTTCAGTCCGAGTCACAGCAGCCTTTTTTTCATGAGGCCAGGGACTACTACAGCATGGATCAGAAGATCCAAGATCGGACTGCCCAGCACTCGACGAGAGGAAGGGGGAGAGGCAGAGGCTTCCAAAAAGGAGCGCCTCTCACCAACCGGTGGCCCAGGAAGGCCAAGCAAAGGCTAGAAAGTTAGTCACATCGCCTAGCACTGCTCCCCACCATGGCGACTCAGCAAAAGAAAAAATTTTCAATCTCTCACTGCAACCTCTTGATCAGGGCACTGTAGACCTGCTAAACAAAGGTCTAAACTTTATTCCCTCGCAAAGGGCTAACAGCACCGACGTGCTGCTGGATCTTAAACTTTTCTGCAGAAAATTAAACCTTACCCACCACTTCCACAACAGCAAGACACAGTGGGACTTGGACACATCCGCTAACTACAGCCAGGACCTGGATACTATAGCCAGCACCATGAGATGCCCTAATTTCCCGCCAGAGAGACGAACCAACAGTCTACCCGGGACCTTGGGCGGAAACATCGCGGCAAATCCATCACAAAATAATCTACAGCCCTCGAACACAAATGGCTACCCTGTTCCCACCACAGTAAGTACTGCCAATATGAGTCTGTCTTGTAGTACAGTAGACGCCCCCACAGTGGGACGCCTGTTTGGGATCCCTAAGATCCACAAAAACCAATCAGACCCCCCAATGAGACACATAGTCTCCTCAAAAAGAACCAAGACAGAATACATCTCTGAATTGCTAGATTTCTACTTCAATCCACTGGTCCAAAGTTCAAGGTTTTATCTCAAGGACTCCTGGGATTTCTTGAAAGAAATTCACCAAGTCCAAACAGAACATAGGGGGACCCCTTTTGTGCTAGCCACCCTAGATGTCACAGCACTTTATCCCAGCATTCCCCATCAGGAAGGCTTACAGCTTGTCAAACGATACCTGGTGGCACACAGAAAAATGGCACCAGCAAGGGTAGACACACTGTGCACGCTCCTGAAGTTGGTACTGAAGAACAACTTCTTTGAATTTAATGGTACCATTTACAAACAACTAAAAGGAGTAGCCATGGGAGCCAAAGTGGCCCCCTCCTATGCCAATCTTGTCATGTGCGCCTGGGAAGAAGATACCCTGACCCAGCTCAAAGGTTTTGATAAGGTCTGTCTATACAAAAGGTACATAGATGACCTCTTTTTCCTCTGGGGAGGCTCCCCCCAGGAATTGAACCAGTTCCTTGAAGCACTCATGACAAGTATCCCATTCCTGACATTCACCATAGGAGGGAAAGGACACAGGGTAAATTTCTTAGATGTAGAACTGAGCTTCGATGCTGAAGAGAAGGAGTTCTCCTCCAGCATATACAGAAAACCCACCCACAGGAACAATCTACTGGATTACAAAAGCATGCACCCCAAATTCATGAAAAAGAATGTGATCAAAGGACAGTTCATCAGACTGAGCAGACTAGTTAGCTGCGATGCACTATTTTGCTCAGAGAGCCTACAGCTTAAACAGATGTTCCTGGACAAGAACTACCCGAAAGGGATAGTGAACAGAATAGCCAAAGAAGTGTCTGAACACAGACACAGCAGACACCTGCCCATTCTGATATACGGGCATTTTGAAAAAAGGAAACCTAAGGAAGAAACACTGCCTAGGTTCCCTATCCTAATCTGCACAGATGGCCACAAAATAAAAAACTGTCTGTCCCAGAACTGGGATATACTGAACTGCAATGCAGATCTCAGCAAATCTCTGGGTAACACACCTACTTTTACCCACAAGAGGTGTCACTCTCTAAAAACCCTTTTTGAGAGACCCAAACCTGGTCACACAACTGACAACGACCACAACGGGACCCACCCATGTGGCAAATGCTGCTGCTGTGAACACATCAGCACAGAGAAGTCTTTCAAGATAGGCAAACACAGACCGGTCTATCTTCAGGGTCATTTCGACTGCAACTCCACCCAAGTAGTGTATCTCAGCAGGTGTGCACATTGCCCCTGCTACTATGTGGGCATGACCACCAGAAAACTTAGTGATAGGATAAAAGAACACTACCAGGCCATTAGGAGAGCAGATCCCAACAATGCCCTAGCTAAACACGCAGCACACTGCAAAAAACCCACCAGGTTCACCTTCTTGGTCCTGGAAAATGCCCCAAGCTTCAGTGAAGACTCCAGCACTCCACTTGAGGTCAGGGAATTAAAATGGCAAATCAAGCTAGGAGCTGACAATCACCCAGGACTCAATGGCAGCCTCAATATCAAATGTATGCTTAAATGGATTAGGTAACCTGGAGGGGACTCCCTCCCCCACTGAGATCAGGGCACACACTAGCTATACACTTAAGTTCTAGTATCCGCCCACACACTATGTCATACCTGACATCACTCTCAGTATTTATTTCACAGATGGAATGCACTTGTATTGATTTCTGAAGAAGTTCTCTTACTTTGTAATAAAAGTGCGAACGAAAGCGCTCAAATCAATTCCTGGTAGTTGTGACTTTCTTCCATATAGAAGTTGCCCCATAAGGGTCAGTTGTCTACAATTCTTCGAGGATATCAGTTTAGCAGTTTCTGTGTGACTTAAGTTTAACGTGCTTGTGACTTAAGTTTGTCGTGTATATATATATATATATATATATATATATATATATATATATATATATCTATAGATATATATATGGGTTCTCTTTAGAATTTCGAAAAAATGAAATACCGAATTTCAGTTTTTCAAAATTCTAATTCTGAAAGCTTGAAATCGCAAAACACCAGAAGTGGGAAATTCGAAATCCCGACATTCGGAGCTTCTGTTGTTGTGGTGTATGAATGGATCTAAGTGCAGGTACGTCTGTATGAGTGTGTAGGTTATGGGCTGTAGTGTATGTTAGTGTATGTTTTGGTTATATGTGTGTGCAAGGGGCTGTGAAATGTGTGGGTGTGAGTTACCTTTATGTGTGCGATTGTGTGGTCTCAGAGTTAGAATATGTAATTGGGGGGTGGGGGTGCAGGGGGCTTGCCCTCCTGCTTATTTGAATTTTAGAATTGTGTGTTTGATTGTGCGGGGAGAGTATGTGTATGTGTGTGTTGTGTTTGTAGTGTATGTTCGGGATTTTAAGTTTCGCCCTTGTGGTGTTTTGGGCTTGTAAGGTTTCGGGATTTGAATTTTGGAAAACTGAAATTCGGTATTTCAGTTTTTTGAGATTCTCAGGTGAATCCATATATATATATATATATATATATATATATATATATATATATATATATATATATAGATATATATATATATATATAGATAGATATATAGATATACATAATATGCGTTGGTATTTATAAACATTATGAGTCAAAACAGTTTTCATCTAAGGTGTAAAATGTCACAAATGATTGGAAGGATATAAAAATAATATAAAATGTGCTTTGTTTTAGACTCATAATAAGCATGTTAGGTATAATTTTATATCCAAGAAGAAAGCTAGTGCTTAGCCTAATCCCAGTGCTTCCAATTATCAACAAATGCAAAGTAAGAAAATCAATGGGAACTGCTGCTGTACGAACACAATAAATATTTATTAAAACACTGTGAGTAAAAAACAACAAAGTGAGCGCTTTCGGGCTAAACCCTTCATCAGACAAAAGTGCTCTTACAAACATCTCATTTTTAAAAAATACTTACACCAATCAGTACTCAGAAAAAACCCGCCTTTTTCTGTGGGTTGTCCTAATACAAACTATTCAATTAATGATTAATAATTACCGAATTTCAGTTTTTCAAAATTCTATTTCTGAAAGCTTAAATCGCAAAACACCAGAAGTGGGAAATTCGAAATCCCGACATTCGGAGCTTCTGTTGTTGCGGTGTATGAATGGATCTAAGTGCAGGTACGTCTGTATGAGTGTGTAGGTTATGGGCTGTAGTGTATGTTAGTGTATGTTTTGGTTATATGTGTGTGCAAGGGGCCGTGAAATGTGTGGGTGTGAGTTACCTTTATGTGTGCGATTGTGTGGTCTCAGAGTTAGAATATGTAATTGGGGGTGGGGGTGGGGGTGCAGGGGGCTTGCCCTCCTGCTTATTTGAATTTTAGAATTGTGTGTTTGATTGTGCGGGGAGAGTATGTGTATGTGTGTGTTGTGTTTGTAGTGTATGTTCGGGATTTTAAGTTTCGCCCTTGTGGTGTTTTGGGCTTGTAAGGTTTCGGGATTTGAATTTTGGAAAACTGAAATTCGGTATTTCAGTTTTTTGAGATTCTCAGGTGAATCCATATATATATATATATATATATATATATATATATATATATATATATATATATATATATAGATAGATATATATATAGATATACATAATATGCGTTGGTATTTATAAACATTATGAGTCAAAACAGTTTTCATCTAAGGTGTAAAATGTCACAAATGATTGGAAGGATATAAAAATAATATAAAATGTGCTTTGTTTTAGACTCATAACAAGCATGTTAGGTATAATTTTACATGAACAGTATTATTTATTGATCACTATTTTTCTCCATTCATTTATTCTGTCATGACCTTTCAACAAACCCACTGGTCCATGGCCATCCATCCGTACGTTGATACATGTCATTCAGAATTTGTTTAAATATCTATAACCAATACTGTACTGATTTGCCCATAGTTGTTTGATAACTGGATTCTCTTATTTGTTTTCTCAGTTATGGTTGCTTGGTGCTGTTTTTTCTTGAGTTTGATCAGCTTGGTGCTGTTTTTTCTTGAGTTTGATCATTCTGTACCTCTCGTAGTACTCCAAGAGTGTAGAAATTCAGAGAAGAACAGAGTATTTTTATTTTGGTGATGCTCTTTTGTCTGAGATACAACACCCTTGAAATAAGAATAATGAAGTAAAGGCAAGGGGAATGCAGATGTACTCCTCCCTTCCCCTTACAGAAATGCTTAGGATCATAGGAGATTACTATCTATTAGTTTAGCCCATGTTTAGACAAATCAGCATCCAATGCCCCTGTACAGCAGGGACACGGGTGGAATCCCAGGGGTATATTTTCTTTTTCCCATCCAGCTATCCAGATTGCACTTAAAAGGGATAAAGAGATACTCTGCTTGATGTGGAGAGGAAGTTTATTCCATAGATGAGGGAGTCTCTGGGACAAAAATCTGTCCAGCCAACAAGTCTTGTTGATGTCACACACCAGGTTGAGGCTGCACATGCAGGTTACTTGAGTGGAGCTTGACTTGTGGATATACAGCAGTCCCATCAAGGTGGGGTCTGTGATCACCTTGTATGCCAGATAGAGGTCATCTCTGAGGAGTCTGTATGGAACTGAGTAGAGGGATAGTGCTTTTAGCCTATCTGTGTATGGTACATGTTTGAGGCCCTGGATTCTCCTGGTGAGGAACCTCTTTGGTCTCTCCAGCTGCTACATGTGCTTTGCGAGGTACATGCCGAAAGGGGAGTTGTACTCAGTAATGGGCCTTATAAGGGAAGAATACAGGGATGTTATGACCTCCTTGTCCCTGGATGAGATACCCTTACTTATGAGGTGGGACATGTAGAAGGCTTTCTGTACAATGGAATCAACATGGTGGTCTAAAGTCAGGTTGCTATGAACCTGGGTGCCCAAATCCCTCACGACTGACTGTGTGCTTAGGACATTGTTATTAATGTGATAATTTGTGGGGACATCACTCTCCCCAAAGGGGATGATGATGATGATGATGATGCATTTTTTGGTATTCACCTTGAGACCATGTTTCTGGCACTAGTCATTTGTCTGAGTGAGACCCTCTTGCAGTATGTCCACATCACTAGGGAAATTGATGACACCACCCAGCTTGCAGTCATCTGCAAACATGGTCAGCCATAGCCCACTGGTTTTGGCCTGCACCTCAGAAAAGTATATCCCAAATAAGTGAGGCCTCAAGACCGAACCCTGGGGTACACCGCTTGTTACGGGTCTACTGCTTGAGGTGGCTTCCCCTATTTTGACTATGTGGGCTAATTCTTTTAATAGGTTTGACAATTTGCATGAGATTATTTTTCCTTGATTACTTTTATTTCAAGCATTTGTGCAGTCAAGGTACTAGTTTTGTGCAATAGGATTTTTTTAACCATTGGGCTTAGTGCTGTCGCGGTGGAAGATTATTTGATGCTTCTGTTATTGTACGTGTATTTATGGTGGCCATCAGCTAGATTCAGTGCAGTACATAATTGAATGATTGCCAGGAAATAGCCATTCTGACTACAGTGTGGCAACTGTAGTCCAGAGCTCAGTTCTTTGAGGCTTGCAGACTTGTGGGATAAATTTAAGGTTTTGCATTTCTGCCTTCTCTTGCCATGTACTTAAATCTGCATACAAAGTATATTCATGAATTATACACAAGTACAATACATGTTACTCACATGTTTGCATATGTGTATCAATGTGTAAGATGGCCAGACTAAATTAAATCAGCATTCCCAAATGTCGACATCATTGACGTCAGCAACAAAATATTGACTTCACATGCATCAAGCAATAATCCTACACACCTCACTGAATTATTATTCTAACTCTGAGATCACACAATACAGGGTAAAGGGTATATTCCCTAACCCACTCGGTAGTGTAATTTTGCATTCCTATTGACCATCTGTTTAGTTGACCAAAATGTGTCAACAAAACAGATATCAACTTTAAACAAATTTGATTCAATCTGAGTCTTGTATGTACATGTATGTTTGTGTGTGCGTGCGTGTGTGTATCTATATATGTATCTCTATATCTATATAGTTATCTATAAATATATAAAATCTGACAATTAAATAGATATGGTTGTAATGAAAAAAAGGCTTTACTTTAGTAAGCATTTTAATTATCCAAAAAGACTATGGATCTTAAATATTTTCCCTGCAACAAATCAGAACACAATAGCCACAAAGCCTAATTTCAGTTCTTGTGTGTACTCTGCTTGTGTCATGTAACTGGTCATTATTCCATCTGATAGATAAATTACTTCCTGGGTTGCAAACTGACCTGTCATACATGGCACCACAGTTAAAGTGTAGTGTCAGCAGCACAGCTAGTAGCACATTTATCTCTGGTGTAGGAAAACCAATGGTTGCAAGTTCTATTCACACTCCAGGTGCATGGATTAATTTCCAGTGCTGACACTACAGTGTAGCATTAGGTGGGTGCTGCACTCCTGAGTGTACTGTCCTGCAGATCAGATATTAAACTGAGGGCCATCTGCCTGAGTTGGTGGTAGCTCATGTGGAGATAGAAGATCACAAGTCACCTACTGAAAAGAGTGGGGGAAGCAATATATGTTTTCCTTTACTATAAGACACTATCACATCAGCATTAACCAGTTATTCTATTTATATACTGTCCAAATGCTTGGTATACACAGTGCAGATATTTTTAGATGTGTAATGTTCACTAGGTCAAGAAACCACTGTCTCAGTTTAGCAAGGTTGTTGCATGACAGCCACTGCTAACATAATTAGTTAGCTTAGCAATGCCTTGGTTTTGTGTTGTGTTATAGCTTAGCAATGCCTTGGCTTTGTGTTGTGTTATAGCTTAGCAATGCCTTGGCTTTGTGTTGTGTTATAGCTTAGCAATGCCTTGGCTTTGTGTTGTGTTATAGCTTAGCAATGCCTTGGCTTTGTGTTGTGTTATAGCTTAGCAATGCCTTGGCTTTGTGTTGTGTTATAGCTTAGCAGTGCCTTGACTTTGTGTTGTGTTATAGCTTAGCAGTGTCTTGACTTTGTGTTGTGTTATAGCTTAGCAGTGCCTTGACTTTGTGTTGTGTTATAGCTTAGCAGTGCCTTGACTTTGTGTTGTGTTATAGCTTAGCAGTGCCTTGGCTTTGTGTTGTGTTATAGCTTAGCAATGCCTTAGCTTTGTGTTGTGTTATAGCTTAGCAATGCCTTGGCTTTGTGGTGTGTTATAGCTTAGCAATGCCTTGGCTTTGTGTTGTGTTATAGCTTAGCAATGCCTTGGCTTTGTGTTGTGTTATAGCTTAGCAATGCCTTGGCTTTGTGTTGTGTTATAGCTTAGCAGTGCCTTGACTTTGTGTTGTGTTATAGCTTAGCAGTGCCTTGACTTTGTGTTGTGTTATAGCTTAGCAGTGCCTTGACTTTGTGTTGTGTTACAGCTTAGCAGTGCCTTGACTTTGTGTTGTGTTATAGCTTAGCAGTGCCTTGGCTTTGTGTTGTGTTATAGCTTAGCAATGCCTTGGCTTTGTGTTGTGTTATAGCTTAGCAATGCCTTGGCTTTGTGTTGTGTTATAGCTTAGCAATGCCTTGGCTTTGTGTTGTGTTATAGCTTAGCAATGCCTTGACTTTGTGTTGTGTTATAGCTTAGCAATGCCTTGGCTTTGTGTTCTGTTATAGCTTAGCAATGCCTTGACTTTGTGTTGTGTTATAGCTTAGCAATGCCTTGGCTTTGTGGTGTGTTATAGCTTAACAATGCCTTGGCTTTGTGTTGTGTTATAGCTTAGCAATGCCTTGGCTTTGTGTTGTGTTATAGCTTAGCAATGCCTTGACTTTGTGTTGTGTTATAGCTTAGCAATGCCTTGGCTTTGTGTTGTGTTATAGCTTAGCAATGCCTTGGCTTTGTGTTGTGTTAAAGCTTAGCAATGCCTTGGCTTTGTGTTGTGTTATAGCTTAGTAATGCCTTGACTTTGTGTTGTGTTATAGCTTAGCAATGCCTTGGCTTTGTGTTGTGTTATAGCTTAGCAATGCCTTGGCTTTGTGTTGTGTTATAGCTTAGCAATGCCTTGGCTTTGTGTTGTGTTATAGCTTAGCAATGCCTTGGCTTTGTGTTGTGTTATAGCTTAGCATTGCCTTGGATTTGTGTTGTGTTATTTTTCACAATGACAACAATGAGAACATGAGGTTCTTCAAAAATGTCTCGGCTTGTATGGATACAAAATGTAACTTTTCTTGGAAGAAGAAATTCTAACAGCTTCTTGTATGCTACAGATATGGAAAGTCTAATGAAGAGTGGTAATTTGATAGCACCTAATCTAAAGTCGGGTAACTTGGAAAGTGATTCAGACATGAATCCAGTCACGGTAACAGTAGTAATACTGAATCATGCCACCTAAAACATATTTATTTAGTATTAATCCATTCTGTTGTGTTTCCAACGACTTCAGTAGGTGCACATGAATTTTATTTATTTAACATTTGTTTACCAGGAAAATCCACTTGGAATGAAGCCAATTTTCAGAAGAGGCCTGGGGAAACACTCCAGATGCATGTCTTTGAAACACGGGAGGAAACCCACATGAACGCAGTAGGACATGCAGGCTCTGCACAGAAGGCACCTCAGCTGAGAACCAATCCAAAGAACCTCTAACTGTGAGGTGACAACACTATCACTACACCACTGTGTCATCCTGTCCTAACTTTTAAAAATAGTATTTTAAAAACAGAATTTCTATTTTTACTCCTGAAGCAAGCATCAGTGCTGTATTTTCCTTCCAGCATCCCATGCTCATCTTTGCACAGCTTTTTTTTTTTTTTTTTTTTTTTGAAGAATTTTACTATAATGAGGTCTTCCTCTTGTTATAAACAGAATCATTTTTTTTAGCTCAGGGGATTAACCTAATTAATGCAATGAACTAACCTGATTAATAATGAACTAATGAATTTAAAGCACTGTAAACCACCCTGAAACAGTGTCATGCAATTGCTATCAGAAAGCTCATTAGTCTTACTTTTGTCAGGCTGAATGATAGTATAATCCTTATTACAGTCACAGTTAATAGGGTATCCGATCTCCTACAAAAATGTTGCAACGTCTCCATGAAATAAGGACACAAAGTCTTGTCTGAAAGAGTGATACTGCAGCAGTTTTCTGAAATACTAGCTCAAGTACACCTTTCTGAAGTGTCACTATCATATTTGCCTTAATAACAAGCACTCTACCACCTGTCCTGAGCAGTGATTTTGTAGTGACGTCTCTGGGTAATGTCTGCCTAGATCACAACACTTATGTTCTATTTTGGAACCACAACACATCTGGAAGAGTGTCAGTGAAACATTTATCTGAAATGCTTGCATGATGAGTGATTCTTGAAGCAGTATTAGTTAAATGCATCTTAATTCTGGCAATATAATTTTTGTCTGAGGAAATGGTACAATTTTTTCCTTTTCTGAAATAGATCATAAGTTCATAGATTCATTGGTGAATACAATGCTAACTGCCCTGAAGGACCATGTTAAGCCTAGCCAATAACTCAAGGTCAGAATCAAACCTTGTGTTCATCAGGCAAATACCTTTACCATTATGCCAATCCCACATGGGTTCTTTATAAAGGATTTTCTGTTTGCCATTGGGATACCTTCATCATCCGTATGTAACATTACAATAATGTCAAAAACTGGCACTTTTACAATGACTTAAACAATGCTATCATAACACTTGTCTAAAATAAAGTTATAGCACTCAACAGAAAATATTAGTACACAGTTAATAACATTGAGGAAAGTTTCTTTAAGACTACGAACTACAAGATACTTTTCAGGGAAGCATCTGTCAAAGCATAAACATAGTTGAGAAGAACTAATGTCAAAGGTCTAGCTTGCAGTTTACTATACCAGGAAGTGAATTGCAAAAAAGTACAGTAAAAGACATAACCAAGATGGGATAGCAAAAAGGCATATTAAAGAAGGCATAACAAAAAGATAGATTCAGGATGGGATAGCAAAAAGGCATATCCGAGAGGGAATAGCAGAAAGGCATTTCTAAAAAGGAATAACATAAAGGCATTTTCAAAAAGGAATAGCATAGCATATTAAAAATAGCGAGGTATTGACTATTATAGGGCAATTCATGGCAGTAACTAATACCACAGAGAGAGAAAAAAAAGAGAGTGGATAGAAAATGTCAAAAGATCAGTTATACCTCCTTAATTTTTTTTTTCTGCTGGTCAAGTACTTGTGTGGTTGCCAAGTTCTTTATTAAAGAACAGTTGTAATGCTGTAACATGTTACACAATGACTATGGTTGTTTTGTTATAAATCTTTCTAGACAGTGTTTCCTTTTTTGGATCTACTGTAGTATTTAATATTAATAATTGATTATTAAACTTAATTATTTGCTGTGCCAAAGGAAAAAAAAAATCTAATTGTTAGAAACAGCAATGTTGGAGGCATGCATCCTTGAAGGTGGTATCTATAATAACAACAGAAAAACCTTGCATCAGACCTTGCATTTATTCATACCATGTTCACACCAAAGCCCTGGCTGTTGTTGATCAGTAGCACAATTCTGACCCATAACTGCCTCATCCTAAATTGTTGTTATTGAACTACGCACTATCAGGTAACTCCCAGAGTGTTCCCTGAGGGCTGGGAGTTGGTTCCATTTCAGAAGTTCCATATCCAAAACCCTACAACTTTAACACATAGAGGAATTTTGTGAACATGGTTAGGGAGCTGGGCCCCCAGATTCCTGTGACTTATATCTATATATAAGTGCTACTAACTTACCCAAAACAGAGGAGAGTTATATAGCTGATTGAATTTGCCTGCCCATTTGCCATGGCTCATCACCAAATTTAGTCACTGACTTTGCAGGCTATAGGAAAATCTTCTGCACCAGTAGGTGAACTAACTCTTTAACAATGCTAAATTATAATCTAGTTATTAATACATACATATTCTTCAATATTTTCATTTTTATTTTGTTGTTAGGGTCATCACTGCAATATTATTATAACTAGATTGGTTATATATGTACTTATTTATGTATTATGTACATTTTTATTCATGAATTTACATATAGATATTTTTTAACAATGTTTTATTTTATATTTAGTAGGCACAACAATATTCATTGCATTTATCCATTCAATATACATAGTGAAATGTATTATTTTACATATATTTATGTTTGTATTACTTGAGTGCATAGTTAAACACTATCATGTTTCATCAATTAACTCATTTATTTACTAATTAGATTTGTATTTAAGGGCAGTTTAACTTTGGAAATGGTGGATTCTGATGAAGTCTTATAGATGAAAGCGCGCTCAATCCTACTGTGCTGTTTGTTGTTCCAATAAATTTGCTTTTATAACTCGAGGAATATATTTTTGTGTGTTACGATACATACAGAGGAGGAGACCCTTTATGGTATATGCTAGCGGAGGTGTATATGCTGTCGTTTTTTTCTTTTGACGTGGAGAGGAGGTGAATTGAATAATGCTAAATTCTCATAATTAGTAACAGAAAATTAGTATAGTACTATATTTTAAATTAGTCTTCATTTCCACATACCTGCACCAGCTCAGTTATGAAACCACAGTCTATTTATTCAATGATTCCGTCAGGATCCCCCTAGTCACTCGGAAATCCTTTGTCTATTCTGCTGCTTCTTCTTTAAGGATTTACCACTGTGTTGGCCAGTGGATGAGAACATATGAACCACAAGGGACCACTGAAAGATGATATAGTTAGCTGTTATCATTCTTTGGGCTCTTGCACTTACCTGTTCATGTTTAAGCTATTTAACCCCATCTATCTATCTATCTATCTATCTATCTATCTATCTATCTATCTATCTATCTATCTATCTTTCTCTCTGTCTATATATCATTTATTTTATCTGTTAACTAGGTAGACAATCTAGTCTGAAGACCCCTTTTCAGCCATTACCCAAGGCAAAATAGCAGTACAAATAGACTATTTGATTATAAAATGAGACATTTTACAGTGGGGTGTAATTAAAATGTGATATATTTCTGAATAATAGTACAAACTGGTTATTTATATATAAAATAAAGCATTTTGAGTAATGCAGTTTATACAAGCTATCATATTAAATTGCATCTGTTTGTATTTGTACTTTTTATCAATTATTCATTTATTTGCCCTTCTTTAACATAAATGAAAAAAAATAGGAAACCAAAACATAACCTTACTATTTTTGGTTATTCTGTGTCTATATTGTATATTGTTATACTTTTAACACTGACAATCTTTACAACTCTGTTCTTTTATATTGTACTTGTAAAAATGACAATCCATATTAAATGTTTATATTTGCTATAGTCTACTGATTTGTTTTCATGTAATATGTTGAATCTTTTCTCTCAGGCCTCCAATGAAAATGGTTTATTGCCCAGTCAGACTTACCAGGTAAACAAATGTAAGTAAATAAATAAGTACAGTCATCTTCAGTATCTTTCATTTTATTATATAGCAGTGCATTACATCTTATTTTCCACAGCACCCATATTGTCACAGAAAATATTTTATCCCATTTATCAATATTACATTTCTTTACTATTCCACACTAGCAAGTCACTTAGCCAGAGATTGCTCCCAGCTCACCCCCATAAAAGAGCTATGTATCCAGTGGGCCTACCTGGTTAACAAATAAGATTATTGTTATTAATATTAGAGGAAATCAGGAGATGCTTTTTAGACCAGACATTGGCCGCCTCTCAGTAGCCTGTAGGGAGACTGAATATTATAAGGCCAGAGGTTTGAGGCTGCCTGGATAGGGCTTGTTTTCCACACCACATATTCATTTTGTGAGAAATCTCTGAGGTCTCTCCAGCTGATGCATATGCCTGTCCAGGTAAATACTGAAGGGAACATCAGTAAGCTCAGTTTCTGGTAAGTAATCATTGAAATAGTTGTAGTTAGGAGCAGGCATCATTACGTTTAAATCTTTTTCCGGTTGTACTCTCTTACTGCTCTCTGTGGAATGTTTGCTGGTTTGGATAGTTGTAGCATTTGCAAGCCCAAGAGTGGACTTGCCTTTATTTTGACAATAATATTGAAAGACTGCTTTGTGAAACTGAATAATTCTTCTTCTATGATATTCAAAAGTAATATAGCAATTTATCAATATAAAACTAAGACTATACTGGTACTTAATACAAATAAGTTTGTTCTATGAGGTAGCTCTTTTAAGTTAGGTGCTTTTATGTAGTCATTTTGGTGGGAAGTCCACTTCCTCCTTTCTAAAACATTATTTGGCTTCTGGTAAATACTGCTGAATATTTTTTTGTCTTTCTCTGTTTTTCTCATGCTTATATTCCTTAGAATAGAGTTTTCCAGCATCCAACACTCTAGAAGAGATATTGCCAATTGTATGTAAATAAAGTTAATAACTTCTTGTTTCTGTTCCTGAGTCCTGTTGTTATACTAAACCAAGATCCATTTCACCTTTTTTGCTGAGTCGTCATATTGCTTGATTACCTTTAGATCATCTGATATGATTACCCCTCATGCATCAACATCATCATCAGCCCCCCTTTTCCCATTTTTTTCTACATGAAATCGGGGAATCGTGTTAACTACTGCCATATCTCTCAATTCAATGCCACACTCCTGCCTTCTTCGACACTCATGCCTGACTGTTGCAGATCTTTCACACAATCCATTCACCTCTTTGCTGGAAGTCCTCATTTCTTCTTACCTTCTTCCTGTCTTTTGCAAATTTTCTTCACCAGATCGTCTTCTGATTTTCTGCACACGAGTCCATACCACTGTAATCTGTTCTCTTTGATCTATTCTGCAATTGGAGCTTCTTTGGCTTCTGTTCTTATGTCCTCATTTCTTCGTCTGTCCCGCAGAGTGCATCCTACCACCCTTCTCAGGCACTTAATTTCCATCACCTGTAGCTTATTCATCTGTTCTGCCTTTACTGACCAGGTTTCTGTACCATACAGTAGTACTGGTTGCACCACTGTTTTGTAGAACCTTACTTTTCAGCTTCTTTGGCATTCTTCTGTAATAGACTACACCTGACACTCTATGCCAGTTGGCTGCAGACCCTCTGGTTCTAGTTTTGACCTCTTCATTCAGACTTCCCTTCTCCTCAACCACTCCTCCAAGATGCATGAAGCTATTTACCTGTTCCACTATCTTCCCTTCTATATAAATTCTCAGCTTTTTCTGATTTCCCCAGTTTGCTACCATTACCACCATCTTATCTGTGCTTAGTTTCATCCCATGATTCCGGCCATATTGTCTCTACCCTACTACTTGACCTTTCTAAGGCTTTTGATACCATTTCACACAGCCTGCTATTAACTAAACTTTCCAAACTTAACCTTTCTTCCTCCTCTGTGAACTGGTTCTCCAGCTACCTATCTAACAGACACCAAGCTGTAAAATGGAAAAAGGCCACTTCCTCTTTTCTTAGTACCCCCACCGGGGTTCCCCAAGGCTCCATACTTGGTCCTCTTCTCTTTAACATTTTTATAAACGACTTTCATAAATCTATTCCTTTCTCTAACATCATCCAATATGCTGACGATTCCACCATTATCTGCTCTGCCTCATCTACTCATGAGCTTCTAAAGCTCACACAAGCAGCTTTCTCAATTACTGAGCATTGGATGGAAATAAACCACCTTGCTCTCAACGCCTCCAAAACTAAACTCATGGTATTTACTCCCACTAAAACTACTCCCTTTGATACAAACACATTCCTGATCACTAGTCAAAACAATTCAACCCTAGAACTCGTATCTGAAACCAAGTTACTTGGTGTTCAAATTGATAACCAACTTAATTTCAATTCCCACATACACCTAAATATTAAAAAAACCCACCAAAAGCTGGGTATGCTCTACCGTCAAAATCAATACCTCACAAAGACCTCAAAAATCACTCTGTCTTCTTCCTTTCTTATTCCCTCCCTTCTCTATGGTTCACCTCTCCTAACTAATATTCAGTCCTCTCTTAAAAAACAACTTTCCTCTTGCTACAACAAAATCGCCAAGTTCGCCAACGGACACAGGTCATTCACCCATCACTGTTCCTCTCTCCAAAAACTACATTGGCTTGAACTTCCACATCAGCTCAATTACATTCAGCTTACCCTAGCCCATAAACTCATTAACAACCCCTCTCTTTGTCCCTCCCTGTCTTCTGCTTTTAAGTTTCACTTACCTGATAGAATCTTAAGGTCAAACAATCAAATCCTATTAGAAATACTTAAACCAAAGCGCCCCCCAGGCAAAAACCTACTATCCTTTAACATAGCTCATCTTTGGAACTCACTCCCACCATCTATTCGTACCATCTCTAATCTCTATTCATTCAAAAAATCTCTTCATACTCATCTTACGTCCCAATGGGAATGCTCTTGTTCCCATCCATCATAAAAATCTGGAACCCTTCATCCTTCATCCTTCATCCTCCATTCATTCTCTTCCTACGCAACAAAGCCTGTATACTTATTACTTTCTCGAATTCTAACCACACCATATAACAATATAATCCTACCTCTTTAATGCCATAACTTACCTGTCATTATTTGTACTTTATCATTAATTCACATTTTCGAATGTACATCAAATGTAAAAGTTATGACTGTATTCTTTTTTACATTGTATAAGTAGCCTAGCTATGTTGTTTTCAACTTGTCTGTTAGTTTGCATTAAGAGCTTTTCAAATGTATGTACTTATTCTGTATGTCTGTTCTTTTTTGGAGCTTTTCTCCCCAGGACTCCATTGAAAACGGGTTCTTTTAGGCCCAATGGACTATCCTGGTAAACCAACTGCAAATAAATAAATAAAATAAAAATGTGCCTTCAGTTTTACATTCCATTGCTCTATACTTTGCTGAAGTTCTTGCTCAGAGTCTGCCTACAATGCCACATCATCTGCATACAGCAACTCTGTTGAACTGTCCCCTCCAACCTGTTTGCTAATGTAGTCCATTACCAGTAGGAACAGCAGTGGGCTCAGAGCTGAATCCTGGTGTACACCCACCCCACTGGGAACCCCTCTGTGAGACCAGTTGGCATAATGATTAAGGTCTTTGCCCCCATGCACAAGGTGCAATGTTCTATCCTGGCCTCTGACCGATCCCTGTCTGGAGTTTGCATGTTTTCCCTGTGTCTCTGTGAGGTTCCCCCTACCTCTGAAAAATATGCTAAGTGTTTCCATCTCAAACTCACCAATGAATGGAGCTGTGGGCAGCAGCACAGACTCTATATGGTGCCCTATAGGGGGAAGAGTTGTACAGACTAGCTGCTTTGGGGCATTTACTGTGGTGCACAGTATCCTTAAGATAGGAGAACATATTCACAGACTGCACACAGTGGCAGAGCTGGCCACTTGATGGTGTAAAACATGGGTCTACGTGATTTGGTACCCCATATGCCTTTCCTCTTTTATTGTTGCATCTTCTCTCTATTAGATTGTGTAGCAACTTCATAAGTGACTGCATTCCCAGGTATACAATTTTGCATTTTCCCACTGAATTTATGGTGCCACAATTATGACCATTCCTGTACTCTTGACAAGTCTCTTTTGTACACCTTAACTGGTATTAGTTCTTTTCCATATTTGTATCACCAACAAAAAAGAATATACTCTTCTTTCCTAGGCTAACTGCCCCAAAAGACCATTATAAGCCTAACCAATAATCCAAGGCCAGTAACAAACCCATTTCCTATTCTCTATGAGGTCAAGGCCTTAACAATTATGCAAAACCCACATACTCTTCTAAAATCCTTCTTTTTCATTTGGATGGTCTCTATTGATGCTCTCTCTTCTTTTTCTATCCAATTTTACTCATCCTGCTAGCTGCAATCCACTCCAAGTCAAATATGGTCATTAATACTTTGTGATAGCATGTCAAATGCCTCACTAAATCATAAGTAAGTCATATCTACAGTCCCTTTCCTACTTCCTTTGCTATGCAGTCAAAAACCTTGTTGAATTTGCTTGGAGAGCATATTGTTTTGTATCTGGTATCCTGTGGATTTTCTGCTTCTCCAAAATTATTTCCTTCTGCAGTAAGTCTAAGATTTTCCCTCCAACTAATTGTGCAGTAGTGTTACATATGTTTCAATTCCTTACATAATTTGTGAAGAAAACATTGTTTGGTGGCATTAACAGTTCTCCCTTCATTTAGTGGGATTTCCAGTTTCTATGGCATTGTGGCATTGTAATGATGTGAGATATTGCCAGCTATGCCTGAGAGGTAGGGCAGTGGATGTGTAACATATGCCAACATAGCTAGCTGGAGTTTTGTAAAGAATTATATGTCAATTGTATATCAAACTTTTGTAAAGCTGCTTGTGTTAAAAATGTACCAACAGTGGGTCCTGCTGAACAGAAAAGAAATATACCCGTATGTCAGACTGTATTGTAACTGTTGAAATGAATATACTGTAACAGAGGATAGTTGGACAGAAGAGGGTAATCCCAATCCAGCTAACTTTGAACAATAGTCTGAAGTTAATTTACCTGGTTTGGCCATAAAGATTGTATCTTACAGTTCTGATTGCAGCCAGAGATGAAATGTCTATGAAAACCAGGACTAGGAATCCTATTGTATTGTCCTTAGGGGTGAACAAATTGCTACCCTGGAAAGGTCAAAGTTTTGAAATGGTTTTATACCTTCCAGATGCTATAAAACATCTTAGCAAAGGTCTATCTGTATGTATGGTAACACCTATTTGATAAATTCTGGTTCAGTTTCTAGCAAAGTGGGTAGCATGGGAACCCGAGTCAGATGGCCAGATGTATGTGATATCATTCTGTAATCCAGCACTGAAATGATGTTTTAATACTAGATGAGACAGAAGTTTCAGACCATTCTGTTTTTGAAACATGACAAAGAAGGAAGACCACTCACCTATTTCATCTTGCCTTGCTTTAGTAAGCACAGAGATTAGTAATTCTTTAGATCAGTAAAGAAAATATGGTGAGATTAGTTAAGTATTGTTTTCTGTATGTGTGTGAACCTTTCCATCTGTATTATTTTTAATATTTCCTGTGATTTAAACTCTGTTGTTTATTGTAAATAGGTATTTAGTATTTACATGTTCTTTTATTATTTATTATTCAATATATTTAAAATTTTCATTGTGGTTGGTCTTTTATAGAATATTTTAACCTTTGAGAGTACTTATATTTATTTGGTGACACTGTGGCTGCTCCTGAAAGCCTTGCTGCATTGGTCAAGCACAGCCATTTGTATTAGTATTAATTTTACTCAGTATAATTGTTTACCCTTGTAATAGCCTTAGAGTAGCTGGCTTTGGAGTAGTCTAGGCAGAGGGGGCATAGCTAGTAAATCTGTGCCAGCCTTTCCAGGTGTGTGTGTGTGTGTGTGTGTGTGTGTGTAAATCAAATATCAGAGTGTTTGTGTGTCAGCTAGTTAGAGCAGGGACACAGAGCACTGATTTCACAAAGATGGTGTTGGAGAACGTGGTGTGGAACACTTGGCTGAGGACTCAACTCTACAGCTGTGCCAGTGGGGAGACTTACTGGGGGCCTGGAGAGAGAAAGAGGGGGAATCCAGCCTCCAGACTGAGTGTGTTCCCTGTGTGCTCTTAACGGAAATTGTGCTTGGTGTAGAGATCAGCACCTGGAAATACTGTGTGTATCTATTTTTGTTCCAAGTGATCGTCCCTCTCTAGTGAGGATTCAGGCTACTTGATTACTGGTCCAGAGGAGGGGCATTACATATTGGTCAGCAGTTGTGGGATAATAATTGAACTTCTGTAGTCTGTATGCAGTTTTCACTGAAGGTGTGTGTCCTCTCAGCAGCCACAAGGTAAACATACAGAGTTTCATTTTTACAATTTTTTTTTTTTTTTTATTTAGTCAAGGAAAGCAGGCAAAGATGTCAACAGAGGATTATGGCAAGCTGACAAAGAACCAGTTGGCCAAGATGTGTGAAGCCAAAGGACTGGTGCATGCCAGCATGACTAAAGAGAAAATGATTTTAGCCTTAGTTTCAGCTCAGACCAGCAACCAGGAAGACAACCAATCTGGTGATGGAGATTTGTAACCTTCAGAAACAGGATAGTTCACCTTTTCCTCAGAGGACTTAAAAATCTGTTTGGAGTGAAAGAGACTTGAACCGGAGGCCAAAGGTTTGGAATTAGAATCAGCAGAGAGACTGTGGCATTTGGAGGGTGAAGAAAAGGAGAAACAAATGTAATTAGAAACAGCAGTGAGACAGCAGTGTTTGGATGTCAAAGAAAATGAGAAACAGTGCCAACATGAGAGGGAGGAGCTGACTCTTTGTCAGGGTCATGGAGGTAATTTGGAATAACTGAACCCCAGAAGCAAGGTCATTACATTTCTTCCACAGTTTACAGAGGGTGATAATTGTGATAATTTTATTCATATATTTGAAAAAAAGAATACAAACAGTATAATGTTGACCAAGGGTGCTTGGTACAGTTCCTGACCCCCTTACTCCATGGTAAAGCTGTAACTGCTGTTTCTAAATTGTCTGAGGCTGATTGTTTAAACTGTGATAAAGTAAAGCGATGTTTATTGGAATGTTTTAAGTTAACAACTGAAGCTTACAGAAAAAAGTTTCATGAGCATAGACACATGGCACATGAAAGTGTATGTGATTATATTGCTGAGTTAAGCACTTATTTTCATAGGTGGGTGTCAAGTAACCACTTTTGAAAGGCTGGCAGACCTTTAGCTGAGGGAAGAAGCCCTTAGCACTTTGTCTGAGGACATGAGAAGCTAGTTGGCAGACTGGGGGTGTAACTCTGCAGATGAGCTGGGGAAAAAAGGGGATCCCTACTTTGGAAATCAGGGCATCACTGCAAAAGAAGGGGATAACCAGTGCTGCACACAGATATAAGGGAACCCGTGGTGGGCAGCCTAAACCACCCCAACAGAGTCCACCAGTAAAAGGGGAAGCCACTAGTTCAGGTATATGACCAGGATCAAGGGTTATTTGTTTTACATGTAAACAGTGGGGCCATGTAGCATACAGATGTCCATGGAAACAAGGTGAGGAACAAAAGGCGGGGAAGCCAACAAGTGGTAATAACACAAACGCTGAAAATACAGCAGAACCACAAACTGCAGGAAAACAAAAAATGTAGCAGGCACACATGGACCACAAAACAGCTGCAAATGAATTCAAGGCACAAGGAGAAGTTGTAGTCACTTTTTATTCACAGAAAAACATGATAAAATAAGCACTTTCATCATCAACTGTTGGAGACTTCATCAGACAAAGTATCAAACACTAAAAGCAGTTATTTTAAAAGCAGAAGTCAGAATATGCCCACCATCCTAACCAATCAAATCAAAAGTGATAAATGACATCCCAACAGGATCATTATTGCACTTAAAGGAAACTGCTTTTCATAAATAGATCCAAATATGTATAAATATAAATACATGAAAATATTAAATATTTATAAATAGACTAAAAGTTTAATGAAACATTCTGTGTCACACTGTATAAAACCATATGAAACACGTATAAAGTGAATTAAATTAAATAAAAAAACATCTATAAGTGCTTAAGAAATGCAATAAACTATCTCCCCATTGCCTTTAATTTTAGAAGGCAAGAAATGGAGGGACAGTCATTCAAACCTGGCCACTGGCCAGCATTTAAACGAATTTTCCATGTTAAGTCTTTCTTGAAAGAAAAACAAGTAATCTCCGTGGTATCCCTGAAGTTTCAAACTCTTCTAGTAGTTCTAGTAGTTCTAGTAGTTCGCTATTTATACTTCTATTGTCTGATCTGATTAATATACAGTGATTAACTAGAGCTATATGGACTGAAAATGTTCCACACAGAGAAGTTTCTTACACTGTTTTGTTTAATTCTTTTTTTTCTAACAAAAGTGCCCAGGGGCCACCCCTTTCGTCATGGTCAAGGACATCCAAAATAAAGAATTTAAATGAATGTCCTGATTTTTCTGTACAGTGTTTAGCAAGGGAGTTTGTGAGTTTGTTAAGTCTTATGTCCCTCAAGTGTTCATATATTCTGTTTGTAAATTTTCTTTCAGTCTTTCCTATTTAAAAACATTTACAGAGGAAACAGACTGCACAGTACACCACCCTTTCAGTGAAGCAATAGACCCACCTGTTTTTTTTTTTTTTTTGTTTGTTTTCCTGCAGTAAGTGGGAATAACAGTATGCCAGTGGTAAGTTGTCTGGAGAAAACAGGGGTACAAGACTATCACCAAAGTTTATAACCTGTTTTAGTGGATGGAAAACAGGCCAATGCTAAGAGAGACACAGCCTCTGACATAACCATTGTGAAGCCTGCAGTGGTTAAAGAGGAGCAATACTTGTTTGGGCAGCCCACTTCAGACAAAGCTGTAGGATGAACCCCATTCCAAATGCCTTTGGCCATGGTTCACCTTGACTGGGAGGGTGGAATAGGAAAGAAGCAAACAGGTGTGTTTGAGGATATCCCTGCAGATGTGCTGATAGGAAATGGTTTTGATAATGCAGTATATTGTGTGCATGCAGATAAATGCAGTCAAGCTTGGAGACAGGCATATGAGGCTGGTAGCCTAGGGGAGACACAGAAAGACCTCACAACTGAAGTGAGGGCTGGTGACATGGCTATTTCAGGGAGGGAGATACCCAGTAGCATTGAGCCTGAAGGTGAGCCACAGCTGCTGGTAGGTACTGATGTTCCCTTCAACAGAGTGACTGCAAGGCAGAGGTGAGTGGTAGCACCCAGGCTGACAATGAGGCACCACTGTCTAAGGATACCAGACTTCCTGTGGAAGGGGAGCTGGGAAGGGTCATAAAACAGAGTTGAGACAGGCTCAGTTCTCGGACCCTACAGTAAGAGGCCTGAGGGAGGTAGCCACCTGATTTTCAAGGAAAACGGAAGTCTGTACATTAGAACAAAGGGTTACTGTACAGAGAGTGGACCCCTGAGGGAGGACTGGAGGATGAGATAATACAGACGTTGGTAGTGCCTAGACCCTACCATCTGGCACTTCTAGCCATAGCCCATGACATTCCTTTTGCAGGTTATATGGACATAACGCTTACCAAGAAACATATTATGCAGAACTTTTATTGGCCTGGGAATGCAAGGGATGTAACAGGATACTGCAGGAACTGTGAACAGTGCCAAAAAGTAAGCAAGGAAGGAGACACGGTCAAAGCTCCATTGATGCCTTTGCCTGTGATTGAGGAGCCATTTCAGAGGGTAACTATGAATATTGTAGGCCCTCTGAGTACCCCAAGTTCCACAGGGACGAAACATATTCTAGTAGTAGTAGAGTATGCTACTAGATACCCTGAGGTGGTGGCTCTGTCCTCCATCAAGGCAGAGAAGGTGGCAAATGCTTTGTTACAGATTTTCAGGGTAGATTTCCTGAGAGAAATACTAACAGACAGAGGTGCCAATCTCATGTCAGACCTACTGGCTTGTCTGTGGGAGCACTGTGGGGTACAGCACCTAAAGGCCACCTCCTATCTCCTCCAGACTAATGGTCTTGTAGAGAGGTTAAACTCTACAACAAAGGCCATGCTACGGGCATTTGCAGACCAGTTTAAGAGAGAGTAGGACAGATATCTACCCCATCTGATGTTTGCATACAGAGAGATACCCCGGGAATCCATAGGTTTTTCACCCTTTGAGTTGCTGTATGGGAATTGGGTGAGGAGGCCTTTTTACTTGATTTGTGAGGAGTGGGAGTGTGAATCCCACAAGGAGTTTGTTGTGGCATATGTTCTAAACGTCAGGATCCATATATACAAATATTTCAGGCACAGGCATTAATGCCCTTCTAGCTTCCCAATATACCAAAACACTTGTTCCCATAATAAATGTCCAGGCTGTTCTTAAAAATATCTAAACTAGTACTTGCTTTAATGTAATTTGATAGACTGTTCCATGCATCGGCTACTCTGTCAGAGAACCAGTTAGTACACTTCTTATTCCTATAGAATCTCCTACATAGGTTATCTGATGATTCTCTAGTACTTTTTGTTAACCCAAACATTCCCAGGGATAGTTGTCCCTAAATGCCCTATATACCTGAATAAGATCTTATCATAGATATCTGTAAGAGACACTGAACAAGTTCAGATATTTTAGTCTTTCATGTTTGTCTTTTCGGCTTTTCCCGGTTAGGGATCGCCACAGCAGAACTCCGGTCTGCTAATGATTGGCAGTTGATTTTTATGGTGTCGAGTTGCCAGCCTGACACCCAACCTTCAATGAAGGCATGCCCATTCAATGCATGTCTTTCGAACGCCCACTTGACCGCGGGGAGGACATGTGGACTCCACACAGAAGGCACTTCCAACCCAAGCCGAGAATCGAAGGGGAGAACCTCTTGCTGTGACGCAACAACGTTACCGCTGCAGCACCGTGGAAGTGCATATTTTAGTCTTTCATAATAACTTCAATTTTCACATCCATGGTTACCCTTGGTATATTTCCATTGTATTGTTTCCAGTTTACTCATGCTTGTTTTCTTATAGGGTTTCCATATTGTTATTCCATACTCATGTTTGGGTCTAATGTCGCTAACAAATAATGACTTCATTATTTTTGATTTCCTAGACTTTATAAATATTTTTATACAACCTATAGTTCTATAACTATCATTAACCAATTGTTTGATATGATTAGAAAAACTCATAGCTGAATCTACTCATATACGCAGGTCCTTAAATGAGTCTACAGTTTCAATCACTGTGTGCTGTATTAAATATTCACCTTTCAATTTATGCCTACAAAATCTCATATGCTTAGTTTTTGATGTATTTATAAGCATATTATTCTCCTGTGCCCAAATGTCAAGTTATTTTGTAGAAATGCCTTATCTGTAACACATGCAATCAGTTTACCCAATTTCAGGTCGTCTGCATATAGACTGCAGAACACCTCAGATGAAAAAGTTAGGTCTAAAAGATACAGTCTAACCAAGTAAGGTCCTAGGACAGAGCCCTGTGGGACACCCTCACTGTAACCAAGGATTTCACCTGTCTAGTTGCTGTATGATACTTCAAAAACACTTCCACCAGTATAAAAACCACCAAAAAAAAACAAAAACTGAATACTGGTAAATGGCACTAGGAACCAAACGACAGCCACACTCCTAGCTGTATGATACTTGCCATGTCCTATTTGTAAGCCATGCAGCTATCCACCTTATCAAGAGTACATCCGTTTCTCATTGTATTAATTTATTGATCAGTGTAATGTGTATGAGCCTGTCAAATGATGAAGTTAAATCTATATAAATTACATCACAGCCAATTTTTCATTCATAGCTGTTATTATATTGTTATAAAACATCATGTTACAGGTGGTAATAGATCTGTTTTCAACACATGCATGCTGATATATGGTTTAAGTCCCAACCTATCCAGTTCAGATGATAACTTATCCAGTATTACCTTCTCCATTATTTTCCACAACATGAAAGTAAACTTAAGGGTCTATATGATTCTGGATTTGTCCTACTGCCCTTTCCCTTAAAAACAGGTTTAATAAGTGCATGTCTCCAATCTTGAGGAACCTCCCCATCTTTATATGACCTAGTGAATAATAAATATAATGATACTATAAGTTCTTGCTGAAGTGTTCTCACATTGTTGTTGTTGTTGTTGTGTCTTTCGGCTTTTCCCGGTTAGGGGTCGCCACAGCGGAACTCCGGTCTGCATTCCATCTCCTCCCTGTGCTTTGTTTGGATCCAGTTTGCACAGTTCTTTTTCAATATAATCTAATTTGATTCCAGTATCTGCGGTTACCTGTTTGACACTAGCACAACTTACCAGCCCTTTTGTGGAGCCAAACTATTTTTGCATAAGATTTTGTAAATATATCTATAATCTGTTGTGTCTGAGAATAAATTTTAGAATCTGTACACAGTTTATCAGTTTGTGTTTTTACTTCTTCCACATCTTATGTATCTATAAAAAGGTTTCCTATTATGCTCAATAGCTTTATATATGTTTTCTTCAAAATTTTCTTGATCTTGTCTCACATTATGCTTAATCTATTTGTCCAGCTTGTTTATTTCAGTTTTCAAAGTTGTAGTTCAACCTTTCTTTCATATCTTATATTTTATTGTCTCTCACCTTAATCAGATATCTTGTTCTTATGGAAGTATACTCCCTGATGTTGTATGCCTAGATCCTGATGTTAAAACATTTTTTTTTTAATTTTTTGCACTCAAACAATCTTTCTTTCAAAACTTTTTACATTCCATCTGCAGTTTTTCCACTGAACACCTCATTCCAGTTAATTTTACATAGTGATTGTTTTGCTTCCATATACTCTGTAATTAACCTTCTGTGCATTGACTTAGATTTCAGTTTGGCAGAATTATCTAGCAGCAAATTAACCTTTATAATGCCATGATCACTGCACATCAATGGTGGTAAAACTTGACTTGAAGTTACAGTAATTTCTTTGGGAACACAAACAATGTCTAGTATGTTTCTTCCCCTGGTAGGTTTTTTTACAATCTGAAGCAGCTGTTGTTCCTGAATATACGCTGTGAATAATTTCCTTACTAATGTTGAGAATCAATATTATTCCAGTATGTTTCTGGTAAATTTAAGTCCCCAGCTAAAATTATTATTCCCTCATGTGTTCCATGCAAGAAATGTATGAATTCCTCTAGGTGATCTGCACTTGACTATACAATCTAACAATTGTTATATATTCCAGGGTTGTCTTTATTGTCACAGTTACACAGTCTATAGTGTTGGTGTTATCACTGAACATGTAATAATCATAGGTCTCATAGCTATCTTTAATCCCTATCATAACACCCCACCTGATTTTTTTATTACAATGTCTGTTACAGTAAAAACATTTATACCCTGACAGAACTGGTTTCCAGTCATTGTTCTTTAACCATGTTTCACAAGCAATAACAACATCAATCTTGTGGGAACGTAGCAACATTTCCAAAAAAAAAAAAACTTTATGATTAATGCTCCAGCATTACCAACCATCAGAGAGGCATCAAATGCTGCTATCTGTAGGCTGTTAAACTTTCACCATGGCAAAAATCCTGCCTAGTGTTTGTCAAATATTGCAAAATATCTGCTGCAAACAATCTCTTCCCTGATCTAGACAAATGCACATCATCCTGTCTGAACACATTTGTGCTCAAAACAAGGCTTGGATGCTGTACACGTTTCCATTTTTTAAAAGAGGACATTTTTTTCCATGTAGGTATTTACCCAAAAAATCTTTTCATTTAGCGTAACCTGACTATTCTTTCTATAGGTGATTTGTGAAAAATAAGTCCTAACACCAGTACAAGTAATACTATCTAAGAGGACTGTCAGTTCCCTACTAACAGTCAGAGAATCCATGCGGGTGACATCATTTGTAACAATATGAATGAAAACAGAGCCATATTTCCTTACATTAAGGCATTCCAAGGCTTGTCTCACATCTTCTATTTTCACTCCTGGCAAGCATAACACTATTCGATGTTCATTATCATCTCTGCTAATATATGTATCAGTTCCTCTAATAATTGAATAATTAGAAGAATATCTTTGCTGGCCAGCTCTGAAGAATCTCCAGCTTCTAATACAGTAATATCTGATCTATCAATTGTTACGAAGGATAGATCTTCATCACTATTAGTCTTATTAATCCTACTGTTTTCATTGTGTATTAAATTCTCATCCCGCTGGTGTTGCAAATCTCCTTTTTACCTGCCCCTTGCCTCTTTTTTTTACCTTCTCCATTGGAAAGATGATGCCTTTTTCTGTAGACTGAAGGTTTTATCATTATTACCTGTAACTTGTGTGTTACATAACAAAGCAGTGTCTTTTTTACTACGTATTCTCTTTCCTTTAAAGTTATTAATCAGTTTCTTTTCCTTCTTTGTTGTTTGTTGTGAACTTCTTCCTTTCTTTCTTTTTTTGTTTCTATCTAAACAAACTGGATTCTCAGACTACTGAATATTCGCATCCGGAATTCCAGAGTTGTCAATGGCATTGTCTTGTTTCATGGGGATTGAATGATCTTTGCAGACAATAGATGCATCATTTCCTAAACGTGTTCTATTTGTTCTACGCCTAACATTATTTAGTTCATCAGTCCAGTCATTAATATATGAAACAACAGTTCTCCAAGTCATGCCAATTGCACAAGTGCAATCATCATCATTAAGTTTAGATTTGCTTCTAAGAATGGCAAGAAAATCGTCCAGCTTTTGACACGAGGAACACAGATCACCAGTGTATCAGCTGTTACCTTTAAATATGCATAACATTTATTACACTGTACAAGATATTTGTGCATTAGCAAATTGTTAAATGTACACTCCATATTCCGCTTCAAATGAATACAATATTACCAAAGAAAAGATCAAAATCAGTAACTAGAGAATTCAAAGAGAACTTAAATCAGTTTCTATGACAAAAAAAAATCACATTGGTAATATACAACCAAATCAAGTACAGTAAGTTGTTCTGACCATGCAAGTTCTATAAGCTAGACAAAAGTTATTCCTTTACATTGTTTAGATATGCTCAGGATGTTTGGATATGCTCAGGATTTTCCTCTCTGTGTAAATTTAGAACTGTCTAGGCACCTTGAGGTGGCTAGAGCTTGCCTGTCTCAAACCTATCCCTTTCTAACAACCAACAGTGAAATTAAAGGTAAAACAATGAAATATGAATCAAAGTAAATCTTGTTAACAAAAGTAGTCCCTTCCTACCTACAAACAGTGAAAAAGAGTGACAACAAAGACATTATAAATTCAAATAAAACTTCTCTTAGGTCCATAGGTGTGTACTAGGCTAATGGCCCTGGAGCCTTTGCAAGCCTAGCCCATAGAAGTGTCCTGGCATCGTGCTGCCCGACGTTACTTCCTAGTGCCTCTATCAAATAGAGCCACTGGAGTGATCCCTGGGGTGAACTTTCTATTTACCATCCATTCATCAAGATTTCTCTTGAAGAGGGCCAGTGAGGTGTTCTGCTTGACATGTATGGGAAGTCTATTCCAGATCATGGTCAGTCTCTGGTTTATGAATCTGTCCCTCCAGCATGTTCTGTTGATTGTGGTAATGAGGTTGAGGTCTATGGAGCGTGTGATGTGGAGGGATTGGGATTTCTTTACATGTTGCATTTCTAACAGAGCTGGGTCAGACATGGCTTTGTAAGTCAAACAGAGATCGCCTCTTAGTAGACGATATGAGAGAGAGAATAGCTGGAGTTTTTTTGAGTCTGTCTGTTTAGGACATTTGTGTAAGGCCTAAGATCCTCTTCGTGAGGTACTTTTGTGGCCTTTCCAGCTGTTGCATGTGTCTAGTGAGGTACATGCCAAATGGGACATTGTACTCAATGATTGGCCTAATGAGGGAAGAGTAGAGAGAGATGATGACCTCTTTCTTCCTGGATGCAAAACCCTTGGTAATGAGATGTGCCACATATATGGACTTTCTGACTACAATGGCTTTGTGGTGGTCGAAGGAGAGGTTTCTGTCAACCTGTGTTCCCAGATCTCTTATAATGCCTTCAGTGTTCAGTGGGCTCCCATCAATGTGTTAATTAGTGGAAACTGAGTTTTTCCCAAAGGGGATGACGATGCATTATTTGACATTAAGCTTCAGGCCATGGTTTTGACACTAGTCATTGGTCTCAGTCAGGCTTTCTGTAGGATGTCTAAATCACTTGGGGAGTTAATAATGTCTCCCAGCTTGCAGTCATCTGCGAACTTGGTCAGCCAGAGTCCCTCTGTGTAGGCCTGGACTTCTGAGAAGTAGATGTCAAACAGGAGACAACCCAGGACCAGTCCCTGTGGGACTCCACTTGTGACTGGTCGGCAGTCTGACTTGGAGTCTGCTACTTTCACACTTTGGTTTCTATCTGTGAGCCAGTTTGCAACCCACCTAGTGATATAGGAGCTGATGCCAAGTTTGGTGAGTTTATCAATAATTCCTGAATGGGGAATGGTATCAAAGGTCTTGGCCAGATCGAGGTAGGCTGTATGAACTGCCTTGGCCTCATCCACAGCTCTGATGACTGACTCAAAGAAGTCAACCAGGTTGAGCAGGCATGATCTACCTTTCACTGAACCAAATTGTGTGGGATCTAGAGTTCAGAGATTCCATATATCCTTGTTAATTAGGTCCATGATGATGTGCTTCCTAACCTTGCATATCAAACTCGTCAGGATTATGGGGCGATAATTCCCAGGGTCTGTAATCGCTCCCCTTTATGGAGAGAGATGACTGTAGCAGTGCACCATTTGGTATGAACAAAGCCTGAGGTGAGGCTGTGAATGGACAGGGCACACCAATGTGGTGGCAGCTCACTTTGTAGTTCATGTAGAACACATCCAGGGATATTGTCAGGTCCCATGAAAGCTGTATTATTGGCCTTGGACAGTGCAGCTTTAACCTGTGCTGCGGTAATTCTGGGTACCTGGCATTCCTCTGGTATTCTTATTGATCCTTTTGGGGGAAGGGGTAAAGTTGGCACTGAATCTGTTGGCCAGTATGTTGGCAATATCTGTTAGCTCAGTATAGGAAGTACCATTGTGCAATAACTTAGAGCAAATCTGGGTATTGCCATGGGGATTCTTGATATAACTATAGGAAGCTTTGTGGTTGTTTTTAGTGTCTGACACAATTCTGCCTGCATAGCTGGCTTTAGAGGTTTTGATGAGGGATCTCAACTTTTTGTTGAGGCTAATAAGGGAGTTTTTCCAGTCTTGGGACTTCACCTTTTTCTGCAACAGTTTTTCCTTCTGTTGTAGAGTTTATTAATGGCAGGGGACCACCAGATTGGCTTCCTTTTTTTTGGAAGAGAGCATCTTGGTTCTGTTGGGTATGGCTAGTTCCATGCGCATCTATATTACATAATCAAACTTTTAAAAGTTCAACATCATATGGTCGACACTATATGATCGAACTTTTAAAAGTTCACAAATGTAATAAAAAAATAAACCAAAGAAAAAACCTACCTGAACGGTTTAAGCAGAGAAGCAAGCCCCCATGCACCCCCCATGTGGAGGGCTGCGACCCTCACACCCCCCCCCCCCGCTCTTTAAATATACCAACTCTGAGATCACACTACAGTGCAGAAAAGAGAAATCTTCCCATTCCGCACTGTCTGGAGATCTCTGTTGAAACGTTCAAACTTTTAAAAGTTTGATCATATGGTGTTGATCATATGACAATCGAACTTTTATGAGTTTGACAATGTGATATAGACCTGCATTTATGTACGTGTTCGTACAGTGCATTTGTGTATGATTCTGCAGTCATGTATCTATTTTCCATTGACATGGATGCCGTGAAGTTAGCCACCTCTGTTTTTAGGATCTCAAAGTCAGCTTTGGAGAAGTTTTTCATGGTGGTTACCTTTGTGGGGGGTGTGGGTGAGATGTGGATTTCCATGGTGATTAGTTTGTGGACAGATATAACCAGGGAGGAATTGCCTATTTGTGTAGAGTAAAGGTTGCCCATGTTTATAATAATCAGGTCAAGGATGTTGCTTCTTCTAGTGGGGGCATTGGAACTGATGAATTCCAGGAAGCGTTGGGCAAGTGTATTGGTGCATGAGTAGTTTTCCCAGTTGATGGATGGGTAGTTGAAATCACCTAGTATGAGAGTGTTGGGTTGGACCCTAATAGTTTCCAAGGTGCTTAGGAACTTGGAGTGAGAGTCTTGGGAAATAGTTGGGGACCTATAGCAGGCTACAACCTGAATCGTCATCTTACCCAATGATAGTTGTACCTGAAGTATCTCTGATGCATTATGCTGGGCTATTAGTTTGGAGGGGTGCATATCCTTTATGAATATGGAGACACCACTGCCTTTGGAGCTTCGGTCCATGTTCTAGGGTCGAAAGGTGTGGAATGAGATATAGACTGGTAGTGCAGGGGTGCTTTCTGCTGCTTTTAAACAGGTCTTTGTTACAGCACAAATGTTGATGGTCTCCATTTTGAGGAGTGCTTCAGGCAAGTGCATCTTGAAATTTAAACTTCTAATGCTGAGCAGCATGACCCTCAGGTTGCATTTATTTATAGCTGTTACAGTGGAAATATGATGCAGTGGTGGTGCTGCGGTAGCATTGTTGCCTCATAGCAAGACGTTGTCCCATTCGATTCTCAGCTAGAGCGTCTTCTGTGTGGAGGCATACGTGAATGGGGCATGCCTCCGTTGAAGGTTGTGCATCAGGGCTGGTAACCCGGTACGTAAAAATCCACGACCAATCATTAGCGGACCGGAGTTCCGCTGTGGCGACCCCTAACCGGGAAAAGCCGAAGGACACAAACAAACAGTGGAAATATGATCTTTGGAACATCGCCTAAAAGGCACTTTAGGGTTGGCAAGAGCCTTAGCTAGTATCCGGAAACCCAGGGGTGACAGATTCAGGCCATCTCTGACAAAGAATACAGGTCTGTCAGTCATGTCATTACAAGCAGACAGATACTGCATCCCCTTAGAATGACACCAGAAACTTAGCCAATTGTTGAAGTCAATCATTTTCTGCTTGTACTGCGGTATCATTCTGGGCGATGGTAGGATGCTGCTCAGGGCTAGGGTCATACCTGCCTGGGCCACATAATCTGAGAGCTCCTCCATGTTTCTTTTCATGTAGTCCAGGGAGGTGCATCTCGGGTCATTCACACCCACATGGACAGTAAAAGTTATCAATCAACTATCAGTCAACTCCACAGTAAGTCACAAACCAGGAAATGATTAGGCTTAGGGAGCTCTTAGACTTGGCCCAGGAGAACCTTGCAGGAGCCCAACACCAGAAAAAAGTCTGGTATGACAGGAATGCTCAAGCTCGAGAGTCTGCTGTGGGATAACAGGTTATGGTGCTCATTCCAGTCAGATACAATAAGCTGCAGGCAGCTTGAGAGGGACCCTTTGAAGTGGTAAGGAAGGTCAGTAATGTTAACTACATAGCAGACCTGCTAGGCAGGAGGCAGGGGCACAAATTATACCATGTTAACATGATGAAGCCTTACCATGATAAAGAGACCCTGGTACTGAGTATTTGCAGTGGGGACAGGAGGATTATGATGGTGATCTGGTCATTGATCTCCTCACTGAGGCTCAGACTGATGCCACAGTGGAAGGGATAGCAATGTTACAGTGGCTATCACCTACCCAGGTTTGAGAAATCTGAGCAGTGATACTGAAGGTTGGGGACATGTTCACTGGAAAACCTGGATGCACCCACCTAGTGCAGAATCATAGTAAGGTCAGTAGTGCCAGTGCAGAGGGGATCTCAAGACAGGATATGGCAATATAAGCAATGTTTCTCCAGGGTTACTTGTGAAGCTAGCTTCGACCTTCAAAGGGGGGGGGGCGGTGATGATGTGAGGTATTGCCAGATATGCCAGGAGAAGTAGGACAGTGGATGTGTAACATATGTGAGTATGGCTAGCTGGAGTTTTGTAGAGAATCATATGTCATTTTTATATAAAACTGATTTGTACAGATGCTTATGTTGAAAAAATGTATTCGTAAAGCTGCTTGTGTTAAAAATGTACCAACAGTCGATCCTGCTGAACAGAAAACAAATACTGTAACTGTTGAAATGAATACATTGTAACAGAGGATATTGGAAGAGAAAAGGTTAATCAAAGTCCAGCTAACTTTGAAAAATAGTCTGAAATTAAATTACCTGGTTTAGGCCATAACGACTGTATCTTACAGTTCTGATTGCAGCTAGAGCAAAAATGTCTTTGAAAACCAGTACTAAGAATTCTACTGTATTGTCCTTAGGGGGGAATTAATTGCTACCCTGGAAGGGTGGAATTTTTTAAATGGTTTTATAGCTTTCAGATGCTATAACACATCTCAGCAAAGCTAATGAGCCTGGTCTGCAAAGCTATGGAACATTATCATCATGGCACTTATAAACAAAGACATTGGTAATCTCCAAACACTGGACCCCAACCAGTTCGGGTTTGTAAAAGGCAGACCATGTCTTCTAAACCTGATTGACTTCTTTGAAGCAGTCACCAAAGCCGTAGATGAGGATAAGGTGGTTCACACAGCCTATCTAGATCTCGCCAAGGCTTTTGACACCATCCCCCACTCTGTAATTATAGACAAACTCACTAAACTAGGTATAAATCCCTATATCACAAGATGGGTTGCCAACTGGCTCACTGACAGAACCCACAATGTGAAAGTAGCTGACTCCAAATCCAACTTCAGAACAGTGAAAAGTGGAGTACCACAGGGTTCAGTCCTGGGTCCTCTCCTGTTTGGTGTCTACTTTTCTGAAGTACAGGCTAACACAGAAGGTCTTTGGCTAATGAAGTTCGCAGATGACTGCAATCTAGGAGCCATAACTGAAACTCCTAACAATGTGGACATCCTACAAAAGGACCTCACTGTGACAGATGCCTGGCGTCAAAGCCATGACCTCAAGCTCAATGACAACAAGTGCTTTGTCATCCCCTTTGGTAAAAACTCTGTAACCATGAGCTACCACATAGGTGGTAGTCTACTTAACACCAAAAGTGTGATAAGAGACCTTGGGACACTGGTGGACAGTATTCTCTCCTTTGATAATGACATTGCCACAGTAGTCAGGAAATCCTTCTACGTGGCACACTCATCACAAAAGGTTTTTCATCCAGGAAAAAAAGAGGTCATTGTTCCCCTCTACTCATCACTCATTAGACCCATTATAGAGTACAACGCCCCTTTTGGTATGTACCTCACAAGGCATCTACAATAACTGGAAAGGCCACAGAAATGCCTCACAAAGAGGATTACCGGCCTCAAACAGATGACCTACGCAGACCGTCCCAAAAAACTCCAGCTTTACTCCATTGCATATCGCCTACTCAGAGGCGATCGCTGCCTAACATACAAAGCTATGTCAAACCCAGAGCTGTTGGACATGCTCCACTTAAAGAAATCCCAAACCCTCCCAGCTACATGCTCTAGAGACCTAAACCTTGTTACCATAATAAACAGAACATGATGGAGGGATAAATTCCTGTCCCAGAGACTTCCCATACTCTAGAACAAACTACCTATCTATATCAAACAAAGCTCCTCATTAGCACTCTTCAATAAAATCTTGATGATTGGATGGGAACTAGGAAATTCACCCTGAGGATCACCTCTGTGGCTGTGCTCGACAGGGGCACAGGAAAATAATTTTCTTGGGTGGCAAAAGCCAGGGTACCTTTTTGGCTAGGCTTGTGTAGACCCTGGGGCTGATAGCCTAGTATCTACATATGAATCTATTAACCTATCTGTGTGTATGGTAACACCTGTTTGAAATTTCTGGTTCAGTTTCTAGCAAAGAAGGTAGGGTGGGATCCAGAGTCAGAGGTCCAGATGTATGTGATGTCATTCTGTAATCCAGCACTGAAATGATGTTTTAATACTAGATGAGACAGAAGTCTCAGAGCATTCTGTTTTTGAAACCTGACAAGGAAGGAAGACCACTCATCCACTTCATCTTGCCTTGCTTTAGTACATAACCAGGGAATAGTAATTCTTTAGATAAGTCAGGAAAATATAGCGAGATTAGTTAAGTATTGTTTTCTGTATCTGTGTGAACCTTTCCATCTATGTTATTTTTAATATTTCCTGTGACTGAACTCTTTTGTTTATTGTAAGTAGATATTTAATATTTTCATGTTCTTTTACTATTTATTATTAAATATGTTTAAACCTTTCATTGTCGTTGGTCTTTTAGAGAATATTTTAACCTTTGAGACTATTATATTTATTTGGTGACACTGTGGCCACTTCTGAAAGCCTTGCTGCATTAGTCAAATACTACCATTTGTATTAGGATTAATTTTACTCAGTATAATTGTCTACCCTACTTTATGGTTTTGGCAAAGGGAGCATATCTAGTAAATCTGTGCCAGCCTTTCCCAGGTGTGTGTGGGTGTGTGTGTGTTAGCTACTTGGAGCAGGGACACAGAGCACTGGTTTCAAAGAGAGGGAGTGGTGGAGGACGTGGCTTGGAACACCCGTTTGATGACTCAGCTCTGCAGCTGTACCATTGGGGAGTCTTGCTGGGTGCCTAGAGAGAGAGAGAGAGAGAGAGAGAGAGAGAGAGAGAGAGAAACCTAGCCCCCGGACTGTGTGTGTTCCCTGTGTGCTCTTAAGGGAAATTGTGCTTGGTGCAGATAGCTGCATCTGGAAATACTGTGTGTATCTATTTTTGTTCCAAGTGAATGTCCCCCTCTGTTGTCAGTGGTGAGGATTCAGGTTCCTTGATTATTGGCCCAGAAGAGGGATGTCACAGCCATTACTTGTCTTTTTTTTTCATTTTTGGTATTTCCAGTTCTCCCTCTATCAGGTGGTATTTCAGTTCCCTATCATTGATGATGTTATGATATTATGTTACCACCTTTCCTTTGATAAGTTCGTAGGTACTTACTAGCTTATTGTTCTGTGAGGAGCTTTAGTAGCCTCACCATACAGTCCCAGGACATTTTTAGCCCTAATATTGTAAGTACAAATCACTGGGAGATAACCAGAACATTTACTAGATTCCCCCTTCAGGTGTGGCATTACCAGTTTTTCCTTCTATTAATTGTGTTTTAAGTTCTCCCTTTGGCTGCTATTTCCCATTTTTTGGCTGTTAGCATTACCAGTTTTATTTTTTTTTCAGTGAGTGGCTTTCCAGTTCTCCCTTTAGTTGATGTATGATCATCTCTCCCATTACTTGTTGGTATTAGGAGTTATTTCAGCTAATGATAGTATCACCTCTTTCTTTCATTAGTAGCATTACTAGTTCTCTCTTTAGTTGGTGGAATTATTACTTCTCTCTCTCCTGCTCATGGCATTATGAATTCTCCCTTTAATATCTGTTCCACACATAGCCTGAGTAGAATTTCACACCTTCTGACACCTGTAGATTTCCTGCCTGGACAGCTTTCACCTGAGCTAAGATTCTGAGAATGCAGTTTGCCAACCTAACTGTAAACAATAGTACATATCTCAAAAGCTGTAAAAGTTGCAAGAAAAAAAAAAGTTAAAAAAGAAAAGTTTTTTAGCTCATACTCCTCTTTACAATAGTGATATTAATATGTTATCCAGATACAATACTAACTTTATACACAGCAGATAATTAGATGATATGTAAATGTACTTATTATAAAGTATACAAATATTAATATCTCTATATATTTTGCTGTAAAAAACTGTTTTGTAGATATCACCCCATTTCTGCGATACTTGCATAATTATGAATGGTATGCAAATTTGCATGTTTATTGGACAAATTAATGTAAACATCTGCAAAGTAATGCTGTTTAGACACGAACTATCAGTGCAAATTTTTTTCAGCATTATTTACACTTTCATTTGATACCATGGAGTGTTATATAGTTAATATAATTATTATTATACTGGTGGTGGGAGGGGTGGCATAATGGTTAAGGTGTTTACCTTATAAAGACAAGGTGCAGGGTTTGATTCTCACACTGGGGAAATAGCTAGGCTTCAAATGGCTCACAAGGGCAGTTAGCCTAGTACTAATCTATGAACCTATCTACCAATGGAAATAGTTATAATATTTCTGGAAAATAATGGTTAAGGTGTTTACCTTATAAAGACAAGGTGCAGGGTTTGATTCTCACACTGGGGAAATAGCTAGGCTTCAAATGGCTCACAAGGGCAGTTAGCCCAGTACTAATCTATGAACCTATCTACCAATGGAAATAGTTATAATATTTCTGGAAAATAACCCAGATTTTCTCAGTTACAGATACCCCACTTGTCTAAGAAGGCATTCCTGACATCTCTGATGGCTACACATGTGAAATGGTGCTCCACAGTGTGTCCAGATTGATAATGCCTGACATATTTACAGAAACATCTGAGAACTGATCTAGAGAGTGCAAAGAATAATGCAATACACTATGAAGGTGAAAATGAACCAGCTCAGGAAAACTATTTACATTAAAATAAAGAGCACGGTTCTTGAAAAGTTCAAATTTAGCTGTATTTTATGATGGATAAGCACTAAAGTAGTAGTACGTGAGGCTGATCTGACTTATGAACCTGTAATTTCCTGGGTCTGCTTAAGGTTTTTTCTTTTGCAGGGGAATAGCTATAGCTGTTTTCCACTTGCTTGGTACAAAATATGTATAGTGGGTGAGGTTGAACAATGCTGGTGGGGGGAGGTGGCTAAATCGTACTTTATGCCATTCAAGATGTATCCAGGGATATTACTAGGCCCTATCGATACAGTATTTTTAGCTTTTGATAGTGCTTTCAGGACTTGGTCTTGTGTGACAGCTGGAGACGAGGGTAGCTATATTGTCAGCCTCAGTGTAGGTAACATTGTTCACAATCAGCATTGAAAATTGCTAAATTGCTTCATTGTGTTTCTGAGATTACAAACATTACTAAAAAAAGGCCTTGTGATTGCTTTTGCTTAGGTGGCTGCTTTAGCCTCAAATTTATCTTTGGTGGCTTTTATGAAACTAGTAATTGTTTATTTCATTGGAGAGGGCTCTGTCATTCTGCGGATCACAATTCTTACATTTGGTCGAAATTGTCTTTCTTTTATTGTAAAGCTTGTTGATACGCCTCAGTCAAGACCCTTTGTTTCTCAAGTTTGCCCCACACTTATTTCTATAGCTGCAGCTGCGTCTATGCAGTTGTTCACATGCTGGTGTAGTGTACTGGTGTAGGATATTGTGGTAGTGGGTACTGTAATCCTCACACTCGTGAACAAACTTTTAAAGGCTTCACTTGCAGCAAGACTTTCTGTACTAACCTAAGGACTCATTCACTGACACTATCCAGTGGTATTGTAAACAGCTGATTCCAGCTTTAGTGTGCCGCTCTGCTATCCTAGATTTCAGAGAAGATCATGATTTTGACTCACATTTTTGTTGTCCCTCCCAAAATTTTTGATTTTCTGATAACTTCCTGAGGATTATATTCAGGCAACAATACCAGACATTACACTTTAATGCTAAGTTGATATTTTATTGAGTTTATAAGTGAACTGAAATTATATAAACATAAAAAAAGACATTGCCCACCTGTTATTTTTGGCTTTGTCCATAATTCTTGAGCAAAGAAAGCAAGGAGAATGTATACTTTTACAGATCATGTTTATAAGAATTATATTGTGAATCCAAACAAGCCTGCCAGTTTGTTCACCTTCAATGTTTAGAGCTGTTTCATGAAATTTTGTTCAGTAAAAGGACTTGGATCTATCCTCTTATTCTCATTTTGCCTCCTCTACTGACCTGATAAAACAAATCTTCCTCACTGCTTAAGTGAATGTTCAGCAATATTAATTTAGTGATCTGGCTTATTATGTGTTCTTTTCTGCCGGCTGCCTCAGCCATATTATTAAGCTTCTTTATTTTCCTTTTTAGCTTGTTTCGTTTAACTTCCTTCTTAATCATTTTGACTACTGTGTCCTCAGTTTTTGAGGCTTTCTTTCTGATGGCATTCTCTCATTCCTTCTTTTTAACTGAGTTTATTTACCTCATTATTCCGAATTTCCTTATATTTCCTAATTCTGTGTGTTTTTATGAAACTTTAGGCTACTGCATTTGAGAACTACAATGCTTTTCCATCTTTTTGAGTTGCACGTAAGTTCTGAACAAAGGCTTGCATGTTATGTGATGCCTGTTTTCGCAAAGGTCACTGTTCCTCTATTTTACCTTCATCACTACCTGTTAGAACATTTCTCAGTCAGTGCCCATTTTGTTAAAATCTCTTCCCTTGAAGTTCTGAACCCTTACTTAGTACTAACAACTCGGTAATTAAATGGACTGTGTATGCCTTCTTCCAGATTTGAAAATTTCAAGACTGCTCCTTCTCCAAGGCCTGGTCCTTCTAAGGCATTTGGGATTTATTCTACTGTTAGATATGGTTGGTGTTAGTTTTTCTAAATATCATCAGACATACAAAAGTGTCACGCCCATCAAGAGTATTTCCACTGTCCCTTTAGCTGTCATTTTTGAAGCATGCACTTTTCCATGTTATTTCATCATTTTGAGGCAGGCTTATTATGTGCCCATTGTGTTGGCTGCTGCATTTCTATTTTCCTGTACGAGTCGCCGGTGATATCTTTACTTCTTATTATTTATTTTGCTTTGCTCTGTCCCCACCAGACCTCTCAGCTATACATATTCTAGAGGAATGTTCATAATTTTTGTGTCTGATTTACCCCTGCACATGGTGTACCTATTTTTGGAGATAAGGCCCTATTTTCAGGCTTCGTTTACCCCTTCACACAATTTTCTGAATCGTTCTCATCATTTGTAATTTTTAAAGCTGTCTAATACACAGAAAACCAAATTACTTGACCAACATACAAGTAGTACCAATAATATACAGAAAGAGAACTCATGGCTTGCATCTCCCTTTTTCAGAAGCAAAAATAAATGTCCATGTGTGGTAGAATTTTGCAGTACAGTTCGTTAAAATCTACAGATTTTACACAGTGTCTTTGATATGCTTATATTTTCCATCATTTTTGTCATTATCTGTTTTTTAAAACGTGTTTCCAAGTGATATCCCACATTTCTACTGGAAGTTGGAAGACTTTTTGTTATTTGGTATTCAGATTTTTGCTGATTAGATGTTCAGATTTTTGGCTGGATGTATCTACTTTTCAAGGGCCTTTGTTCCTATTTCCAATGCATGCAGCTGAGAGGTTCTGAAGCACAGAAGATAAACTCAGTCCTTGTCCTATTAATCCTACTCTTTCTATAAATTGCATGTACCAGTATACTGATATTTTGTCTGAGGTTCTTTGTGTACCACATTTCTGTTACTGCCACAATGGCAAGACAGTTTTCGTCCATCAAAGCCACTAGATCTAGCATTTTGTCTGTACTGTGGGTGTTTCCAGCAACTGTCTTTCATTTTTTTTTGTTTTCCCTTTATTGTCCCAGCCATGTTCTAAGAATGTGTTTGCTTTTTCCCTTATTCAACAGCTAAACCAATTACATTGCTCTCATTAATAGAACATTACATCACTAAGCCATCAAACCTAAAGTTGCTGCCCCCACTACCCACTTGTCAGTTTAAAAATGTACTCAGCCCTCAAAATGATACCCCCAGAGATACATGGGAAGAAGCATGCTATTTTCAGCTCTTGCAATTTATTTCCATAACAAGCTAATTTTAGAGGTGTATTCCTTTTGCATGAGAATTCTTTGTGTACCGGTATACTGTGAATATTCATTTACACAGTTCTAGACATTCTGTGTTGTTTGAGTGTTGACATTACAAGAGATGCTCAGAAGAAAATGTACTCATTTCAGTACACTGAGTATGCCTAGCTACACCCTTGGTTTAAAATGCTTTCTGGTAAAACATTTAAATATGTCATTGAAGTTCCTGGTTCGGTTCTTAGATGGCTGCCTACCATCATGGCATTATAGAGTTGCATCCTACAAGCAGATTGCCCAGTCCCACGTGAAAACAAACCTTGAGCTCTGAAACATAGATTCATAGCTTTATACTGGGCTAATGACCACAAGGGTCTTTACAAGCCTAGCCATGCAACCCAACCTAGTTTTACGCCCGAGTTCTTTGGAAGCCTATATGGTGGGATATGTTAGTAAACAGATAGCTAAGGGTTATAGAGGGGGATATATTAGTTTGGGGTTCATTACTGTCAACTTCTCCCCATCAGAGACATGGGGGCCATATTGGGGTGAATTTTGAATTTCCCATTCAATGATCAAGGTTTCTTTTGAGAAGGGTTAGGAATAAACTCTGCTTTTTCAATATTTATAGTTTCATTGAAACAGACAAACTGGCCAGTTCCTAATCTAAACTGCCGGCACAATCACAGGTTTACAGGTAAATACTATGCTATCAGTCAGCAGACTATTACAAGCCTGGTCAATGACCAGAGGTCAGAATTAACCCTGTACCTTGCATCTGTGAGGTTGTGAAGACTGGTAGATATGGGTGAAGGCTGCCAGCCTAGTCAAATAGAATTTGGTACATAATTCTGTCCTTTGTAAATACAGAGGTAAAGACCTTAACCATTATGCCAACCCCCATCCTAGTTGTTCAAACACTACTCATTACATCCGAGTGACGCCTCCAGGTGCATCTGCAGTTACCTCCTACTGCTCCTCTAGGCGTCAAATATTACTTGGTCATATTTGCATTAATAATTCCAAAACCATGCCCTATACGAGGTATGTGAATGGTTTATCTTGAAGCATACATGATGACACACACAATTGTATTGATATTTGACCTATGTCAGTGAGTATTTGTTAGAATTGTAAGGTGATAACTTTATTTTTTAAAGACTCGAGCCATGCCCACTAGGAGTTAAAGGTACATAATCAAAAGAGCTGTACTGGGGGGAATGAGTTTACCCTTCTAGCCTAACCCATTCTGTTGACAGGTAGCACTTTTGAGTATACTGTGTGACCTATTCATTCAAGCCAGCCTGCATATATATTGCTCTTATATTTTTCCAGCCAATAAATCCTTGAAGGATAGTAACATTTCACGTCCTGTTTTTGTTGTTACTCGTGTAATCCAGGAAATGTGCTGTCAGTGTCTCATAGGTATTGCAAGAAGTATAACTAATCATTATGTCCCCTACCTCCTTTAGTTCTACCCTCCTCAAACAATACTGCCTTCCATCAAAACTCTCATCTTTCAGATTTGGAATTCAACATCATGTCCGTGTGGTTGTCCTTCATGAAGGTCACCTTCATTCTCCTTAGTCACCAATGCTGGCACTGCAAAAGATGAACCGATCTCTGAAACTGCATAACTGTAGCCCACAGGGGGCATTCTGTAGCTATGTCAAGAATCTAAATGGCAATGCTCAGATCTGCTCTGAGCTACAACAGAATGGCATTAAATATACTGATCCCAAGGATACTGCAAATATCCTGGTAGATTGATTCAGTGCAAAGTTCACCCCCCCCACTCCCTAAAGGGCCCATCTCAATACCGAACGATTGGCAAATTCCGGTAATAACGGGCACACAGGTAAAAAACACACTCTCCAAAGCTAAGAATACAGCATCCATAGGACCAGATGACATCATAGATTGTGTACTACATGAACTACAAAATGAACTGGCACCTCACCTAAGTGTCATGTTTAATCATAGCCTCACTTCAGGCTCCGTGCCCACTGAGTGGCGCACAGCTACAGTTATCCCACTCCACAAGGGGGGATCCACCTTGGATCCCAGGAACTACCGCCCCATCAGTCTGATGAGCCTGCTCTGCAAGGCTATGGAATGTATTATCATGGAACTTATAAACAAAGACTTTGGCAACCTTCAAACACTGGACCCCACACAGTTTGGGTTCATGAAGGGCCGATCTTGTCTCCTGAACCTGATTGACTTCTTCAAATCAGTCTCCAGATCCGTGGACAAGGTTAAGGTGGTCCACACAGCCTATCTGGACCTCGCCAAGGCCTTCAACACCATCCCTCACTCTGGACTCATAGATAAACTTACTAAGCTGGGCATTAATCCCTACATCACTCGATGGGTCGCCAACTGGCTTACTGACAGAACCCACACTGTAAAAGTAGCCGACTCCAAATCCAGCCCCAGACAACTGACAAGTGGAGTACCTCAGGGTTCAGTCCTGGGACTGCTCTTGTTTGGCATCTACTTCTCTGAAGTACAGGCCAACACTAAGGGACTCTGGCTAACAAAGTTCGCAGATGACTGCAAACCGGAAGCCATTATTGAATCCCCAAATGATGTGGATACTCTACAAAAAGGCCTTACAGAAAGAGATGCTTGGTGCCAGAACCATAGGCTCAAGGTCAATGCCAAAAAATGTATAGTTATCCCCTTTGGGAAAAAACATGTACCCATGAATTACCACATCGGTGCCAGTACACTAAACACCGAAAGTGTGATAAGAGACTTAGGGACACAGGTGGACAGTGGTCTCACCTTCAATAACCACATCACCACAACAGTCAGGAAATCCTTCTATGTGGCACACCTCATCACTAACGGCATTTCATCCAGAAAAAAGGAGGTCATTGTCCCACTGTACTCATCCCTCATTACACCCATTATAGAATACAACACCCCATTTGGTATGTACCTCTCAAAACATCTGCAACAACTGGAAAGGCCGCAGAAATACCTCACTAAAAGAATCACAGGCCTAAAGCAGATGCCCTATGCTGACAGCCTTAAAAAACTCCAGCTATACTCTGTCGCATATCGTCTACTCAGAGGCGATCTCTGCTTAACATACAAGGCCATGTAAAACCCAGAGCTGTTGGACATGCTACACTTAAAGAAATCTCAATCCCTCAAAGCCACACACTCCAGGGAGCTAAACTTTGTCATCACAACAAACAAAACATGCTGGAGGGATAGGTTCCTGACCCAGAGACTCCCCAGACTCTGGAATAGACTGCCCATACATGTCAAGCAGAGTGCCTCTTTGGCCCTCTTCAAAAGGAACCTTGATTATTGGATGGGAGAAAGGAAATTCACCCCGGGGATCACGTTAGTCACCCTGCTAGACAGGGGTCCAGGGAAGTGGGAAGAAATAGCCAGGGAATTGTTATGGCTAGGCTTGTATAGGCCCTAGGACTGATAGCCTAGTACCAACCTATGAAACTAATGTTTTTTTTTTATCTTTGTCAACCTTTGTATTAGTAGTGTTGGTTTTTGTGGTTTTTGGGTAAGACAGGTAATCTCCCAGTTCCTGGCTAAGTCTACCTAAAGATTAGAAACATTGTATTTTGCCCTCTTTTTTAATGTGCATTAATCTGGGTCATTCTTAATCTTCAGCATCCTTTCATTTGCAGACATGCTCTCAACACGTCTCAGTCCCAGTCCATTAATTTCCCAGAGTTCTATTCAGCATGTATTGCAAAACATAATAGCTTGGAACTCAGTAGTAATATGTGTGTGTTTAAGTTCAGATGTAACGCAGTAAATCTGTAGGCAATGAAATCACAGAGTGGTAGGGACCTACATGCCAAGTAGGTCAAAAGTAGTCTGCATAGAGTGCAGCCAAACGGATAGGAATGGCATATTCCCAAACATGAACACCTTCAAGATGCTAGTGAAGCGCATTGTGTGATTATATCAAATGCCAGAGTCTAATTCACTGTACTTGGAACCTTGTCTTTCAAATGCATTGTTCAATTATCAAGCCCACAGCCAAAATGATGAGGGACAAAGACTCAAAACAGACATAAGTTTTAAATATGACTCTAATTCAGTTAAAAAGTTAATAGAGCAATAGGTTTTACATCAACATGCCTTCTCTGAACAATAACCGGGGTGAAACTCTAATGTTGGACATTAGTGACTGTAATCCACAGTGTTTTACCAGTAAAATCAATTTCCATCTGACAGGGAAAAAGTATGAAGCAAAAATCAGGATTGTTTTGCAAAATCACGAAGAATATTGAATATCTATATTCTGTGTCACAATCAGTAACACAACCAGACTGAAGTTCTCAGTTACCTCTGAAATAGGTATGCCCAGATATTATTGATTTTGTTATGATAATGTCTAATAATTATGTAGAAAGAATACAATCTCCAGTCTGGGTTTCAGATGACCTGTTGTACAAGATCAATGACTTAGCTGATTTTACTGTCTTAAAAAATGATTTACTTTGTTTAAACCATTTCATTTCATATGTATAGTAAGATACAGGATGGGGTATTTTCTGTTGTGCTTATGGGTGTTTTCATTATTAAAAGCACTCATCTAAGCCTCATACTTGAAAGGAGATTGATATAATAAAACACCCTGACATTACTGATTACAGAAATAAAATCGTTTCATGTTGCAGACTTCCACTGTTGCACTTTTTTATAATTTCAGCACACAGAAAAGAATTTTATGCATTTGCAGCTGTACGTGTCTGCCTCTGAATGATGTTATTTTCTTCAAAGCACATGAAAAGACATAAAACCCACAGAAGCATCTATTGTTATTTATTGTGTCTGCTGTGCTGATGTAATGATTTCCTGTGTACAATCGTCTGAGTTAATGAACTCAGTTATATATCTGTGGTCTGTCCTGCTAGAAGAAATACACATTTTAGGCATTTCAGGAAATATTTTGCTTTAACACTTTAATTTAAGTGGCCTTTCCAGACTCTCCTTACTATAAAAAATATACAGTAAACTCTCAGTTAACCAGAAAAAAATTGAAGAAAAACAGTACACTTTTCATATGTTGCATTTTGCCCCCCCCCCCAGAAACATACCTTATGTTTTTAGAGTTTTAAAAAAGAAGATAGGAATAAATTCCTTCTCTTCCTAACCTAAGAACAAGTTAAACCAAAAACTATAGGGTACAGTATTATTCAGGCCTATTTTTAATAGTAACTCTCAAGCAACCAGAAACTACAGTTATCCGGCATCTACCAATCCCCATTGGTGCCGGTTAACCGAGAGTTTACTGTATATGATTCACTTAATTTATTAGTTTTCTTACTGTCAATGACCCAACCAAAAACTCAGCTGAACTTTAAATATTACCAACCTTTTTTTTTTTTGCTTTACATCACTACATGTTCTTATCTATATGCTTACAAGAAGCACTGTTTAATTCTGAACCACGAAAATCATAGAGCAGTTCTGTTTTCATTATGGGGACAAGTTAGCTGCCTTTCTTCTTTCATATTCTGTGTCTAAAATGTTTGAAAATAATTGCCTTTTTGCAGTGTTCCACGTAACACTGCAAAAAGTGTTGCAAATCAAATAGAACATACCATCAACACCTAAAATATAGTATTACCTCCAAATTAAAAAGGCAAGCAATAAGTATCATGAGAATTCACTACAAGGAAAGTAATGTGCAAGTTACCTAGGGAGCTTTACAGACAGAGGAAATGTAATAACACTAAAAACAACTGAGCATTCTGCATTGTTATTCTCATTGTCAGTAGATCATAAAGTTATGGGTTCTATCCCCTCTTAAGGCACATGGGGTGAATTGTGCTTATTTTCAGTTTTTTAGCATGTTTTTCTGTCCAGGCCAGAGCAAAGAATGTGTCTTGCTGAGCTTTACATTATAGAACCAAAATAGACCTCATGCAGATTGTAGCATATTTCTTGATCTCACCAATGTCTTCAGCACTCTCATCTATGTAACCATACTAAAAAGGCAATTCAAAATAGACCCGGCCTGCAAGGGATGCCTGAAGAATCTGTCTTTGGTCCTCTCCTTTTCACAGCCTTTGCATATCAAATGTCACATCACTGTAGTGAATTAGGATTTGTTCAGAATGTAGGCTCTGTTATGTCTCCTCTTCAGATCCCACCTCATTTGCAGCAAAGCTATAAGGCATCATTTACAAAATCCATTGGTGGCTGAAGATTCCATACAACACCTCAACAAAATTAAAACAAAATTAAAGATCTTCAAAATAACTTTGTATAACACTTTCAGTGATTAGTTAATCTCATTTCTAATCTGGGCAAACATTCTAGATCAAAAGCTAAGATCTGATGTCCTTATTGTCATCTCATGGACTTAGAACTTTGCCTTTTTTGCTGTGTCAAATCCTTTACAATGGGGTATACCAAGGTTGGATCATACATAGGTTCATAGGTTCATACTAGGCTATCTGCCCAAGGGCATTTATAAGCCTAGCCCATAGTTATGTGGCTTTCGCCACCCCTTTAGTTTGAATAAAAACTATGCCTATCATTTTTCTGTGCCTCTGTCAAGCAGTGACACTGAAGTAATCCCTGGGGTATATCTGCGATCTCCCATCCATTGGTCAAGATTCCTCTTGAACAAGGCCAGCGAGGTGCTCTGCCTCACATGTACCGGGATTTTGTTCCACAGCATAGGGAGTCTCTGGGTGATGAATCTGTCCCTCCAGCACGTTCTATTTATAACCGTGTCAAGGTTTAAGTCTCCGCCCTTGTGGTTCTGAGGGATCTAGATTTTTGAGGTGAAGCATATTCATCAAATCTGGGTTTGACATGGCCTTATATGTCAGGCACAGGTCACCTCTGAGCAAGCGGTATGAGACTGAATAGAGCTGGAGTTCTTTCAGTCGGGCAGCATAAGACATATTTTGAGACCCTTTATCCTTTTGGTGAGGAACTTTTGGGGCCTTTCAAGCTGCATCAGGTGTCTGGTCAGATACATTCGAACGGGCATTGTACTCAATCATAGGTCTAATGAGTGATGAGTACAGGGGATGATGACCTCCCTTGATCTAGATGTGAATCCCTTCATGATCAGGTGGGCGATGTAGAAGGTTTTCCTAACTACTTTAGCAACATGAGTGTCAAGCGAAGGCTACTGTCAACTTGGGTCCCCAGATCCCTGATGACTTTTTCTGTGCTCAGTGGATTGCCACCTATATGGTAGCTAGGGGTAACCTTGTTTTTCCCGAAGGGTATGACTATGCATTTTTTGGCGTTTAACTTCAGGCCATGGCTCTGGCACCAGTTATCCATTTCTGTGAGGCCCTTCTGGAGGATATCTGTGTCAGATGTGTTTTCGACTATGGCGCCCAGTTTGCAGTCATCTGCAAACTTTGTCAGCCATAACCCTCCTGTGTTTGCTTGTACTTCAGAAAAGTAGATGCCGAACAAGAGTGAACCCAGGACTGAGCCCTGTGGGACACCACTTGTGACAGGCTTTGAGTCTGACATGGCTCCAGCAACTCTGACCCTGTGGGTTCTGTCATTTAGCCAGTTTGCAATCTATCTTGTGATGTATGGGTTTACATTCAAGCTGATGAGTTTTTTGATGATACCTGAGTGGGGTATTGTGTCGAAGGCCTTTGCCAGGTCGAGGTAGGCTGTATGGACTGCCTTTCCCTCATCAATGGCCTTGGTGACTGTCTCGAAAAAGTCAACCAAGTTTAAGAGGCAGGATCTGCCTTTGACAAAGCCAAACTGGGTTGGATCCAAAGTCTGCAAGTTCCCTATGTCTTTATTTATGAGTTCCATTATGATCCTCTCCATGGCTTTGCAGATAAGGCTTGTCAAGCTAATGGGGCGGTAATTTCCAGGGTCTGTGGAGGCACCGCCCTTATGAAGTGGGACCACAGTCGCCGTCGCCACTCCTTGGGTACGATCCTGAGGTGAGGCTAAGATTAAACAGCTGTCCTAACTGTGGGTTTAATTCCTCGTTGAGTTCATGAAGCACACAGCCGGGGACACCATCCGGTCCCATGGATGCTGTGTTTTTTGCCTTAGTGAGGGCAGTTCTCACCTGGGCGTTGGAGATGTTTGGGGGGCTACAATCCTCTGGAATAGATATCTCTCCTTTTGGGGGGGAGGGGGGGGGAGTTTGCACTGAACCTGTCAGCCAGTATGTTAGCAATGTGTGTAGGTTCAGTAATTTTCACATCATTTTGAACTAATTCTGAGCATATCTGGGAGGCATCAATGAGGTATATGGAAGTGTTCACATCATTCCTTATCATAAAATTGTAAACTTTGTAGCTAATACTAACCCATTTAAGCCACACCAATGTCTCATGCTTCCAAGCATAAAATGAGCTAATCTTAAAACCTACTTTGCTATCACTCACATTTCTCTTGCCTTGTCCTACTTCCATATACCTCATTGATGCTGTCTTTTGTGCTTGCTACAGTCAAACTTAGACCCACTAAAGCAAACCTTGTACTGTCTACAGCACACACCAGATGTGGCAAGCCAATTTCCCCATTCATTTTTAAATTGTGCAGCATGCCTGTGTCACCTTAATGCTCTGCAAATCCACCATTCTCTTCAAACAATGCACAGGGCCCTGATCTGTCGGTCAGTGTCACTGTGACTGCCCCGTATGTAGTCCTTCACGTTTATGCACCAGACTAATGTTGTCCTGTGTGAATCCCACCTGCTCTTATCCCAGCGAATATATGGATTAAAAATTCTCCCCTCCTCATATTAACCAGCTCCTGTCATGGTTCTCCCTCATCTTACTCCATTACCGATACTCTGTGAGAGCTGATGAACTCCCTAGCCCTTTGCTGATGAATTTTCATTCTTCATTTGCATCGTGTTCACAGGGGTGTGACTATCAAATTGTGAAACAGACAGACAAGTTTCTCCTTGGTAGCACAGGCTGCGTGAGTATAATCAGACATCCGTTGAAATGGATTTACCAGTTTGTATGTTCACTGGTAACACTAGCTGTGTCTGTAAAGTAAGACATTCTCTGACATTTGTACCTTTGATGATTTCTTAGGTTACAAATTAAAATTATGTCTGTTACAAGGACATGCATTTTAATTTTCATGTGTAGATAACAACGTATGTGTTACTGTAACATAACATAACTCAATATAGACTGGAGCTATTGAAAATAATGCTTTTAATTAAAATAGGCACTGTAGTCTTCACATACACTCTTTATATATAATGACCTCTTTGTTACTGTAATTTATCCTGTTTTTTTAATTATTAAAAGTTAATTTATCCTGTTTTTGTAAACTTTTAATAGATCTTTTATTTCTCTAGATTTATGCTGATAATTGCTCTACCCCATACAAATTCATATGTTCATAAGTTGTTACTAGGCTCTTGCAAGCCTAGCCACACACCCCAAACCATTTGGGTGCAGAGTATCATGGGCATATATATGGGGGGCATGTTAGTAGGGAGGTAACTAAGGATTTGTACGGGGGGTCTTAGTTAGGATAATAGTTTTCTTATTGACAGTCACTGTCCATAAGAGACGGGGGGGGGGGGGGCAGGCCAGGGATAAATTTACAATTTCACATCTGATTGTCAAGGTTTTGTTTGAATAGGGTCAGTGATGAACTTTGTTTTACATGGATGGGGTCTATTTCATAATGCTGGGATCCTTTGGGACACACATCTGTCTCTCAAGCACATTCTGTTTATATCACAAGTGAAGTTCAGATGCCTGCATCTAGTGTTTCTGGTGCTGATTGTGCAAGAGATCCATCAGGCCTGGGTCTAAGGGAGCCCTGTAAGCAAGACAAAGATTCTCTCTCAGCAGCCTGTAGGAGAATGAATACAGAGACAGAGCCTTTAGGAGATCAGCATTGGACAGGGTATTCATGACTTGAATTCTCCTGGTGAGAAGCCCTTGTGGGCATTCCAGCTGTTACAAGTGTCTGATCAGAGCCTTGCCAAAGGGGGCGTTCTCTTCAATGATAGGTCTGATAAGGGCAAAGGGGTGTTCTCTTCAATGATAGGTCTGATAAGGCCAAAGGGGGCGTTCTCTTCAATGATAGGTCTGATAAGGCCAAAGGGGGCGTTCTCTTCAATGATAGGTCTGATAAAGCCAAAGGGGGCATTCTCTTCAATGATAGGTCTGATAAGCGCCAAGTAGACTGGTACTATAATTTCCTTGGACCTGGATGCCATACTTTTACCTATAGGATTGGTCACCTAGAATGATTTTCTTACTATCTTAGCTATGTACTGGTCAAAGTCCAGATTGCTGTCTTCATATGTTCCCAGACCCCTTACTACTGGGTCCATGGAGTAATTCACTTGGGTTGGCATTTTCCCAAAGGGCATTACAATTTTTGGCATTCAGTTTTAGGACGTGGCTTGGCACTAGTCATTTGTCTGTGTTAAACCTTCTTGCAAGGCTTTGATATTTTTAGGGGAACCTATAATAGCTACCTGTTTACAGTCATATATAAACTTGATGAGCCAGAGGCCTTGAGCATTAGCCTTGACTTCACAGAAATATTGCTAAACAGGAGCGGGCACAGCATAGGTTCATAGGTTAGTACTAAGCTAACTGCCCTTGCGAGCCATTTTAAGCCTAGCCAATTATCCCTTGTGAGACTCAAACCCTGCACCTTGTGCTTGCAAGGCAAACACCTTAACCATTAGGCCACCCTCCCATGGCGCCCTGGGGTACTCCACTGGTGACCAGTCTCTTGGTGGGAGTGGTCTCACTGATCCTGACTTCTTGGGTCCTGTTTGTGAGTCAGCTGGCAATCTAGCAGGTTATATAGGAATTTATGCAAAGCTAAGACAGCTTGTCAACAATGCTGGAGTGGGGTATTATATTGGATGCTGTGGCCAGATCAAGATATGCAGTATGCACTATTTTACCCTTGTCCATTGCTTTGGTGACCCTCTCAAAGAAGTCTGCCAGATTAAGTAGGCATGACCTTCCCTTAATAAAGCCAAATTAGGATGGGTCCAGTGTCTGTAGGTTGGCAATGCCCTTGTTTATCATTTCCATGGTAGTTCATTCCATGGCTTTGCATATTAGGCTTGTTAGACTGAAGAGTGTGTAGTTCCCTGGCTTTGTTGATGGTGGAGGGTATAGAATAATAGGTATGTTGTACCTTTAAGAAACATTTCCAAGATCTGTGTGTGCATATAAATACCAAACACGTGTTAGCTTTAGAACAGATTTGAAGGTGCAGCCAGAATGTTAACATCCATGTACATGATAGCTAATCTGTTTATGAGTTAAAGTTACTTAACCTCGTTTATGATGCGTTTGCATACGATAATGCTGCTTGAACAAGAACCCACGATGCTCGCCTGTTTTTTCCTGACCTGGCGAATGACATGGTGTCAGAACTGGGATTGCAAAGACTATCTTCACAGCCATGAGGTGCAGAGGTAATGGCAAAGGCAAACTAAAAGAACTGAGTGCAAAATAAAGGGCCAGAGACATGTTAAAGGTAAGGAGAACACACACAAATGATTTATTTATTGAAAGATGTTAAACAGAGTATTACAAGGGCATGAAATTTATTGTTAAGCAAACAAACAGTACAGAAAAGCTTATTAAGAAAACGAGAAGTAGAAAAGAGCTCATTAATCAGACAAAATGTTTAAAAATTAGTTATTTTACAAAATGAGCATTAGAAAAGTACATAAAGGACTCAGAATTGCCTCAAAGTTATAAAACGAGCATATTTAAAGTAAAATGAGCATGTTTAGAGTTAAAGCAAGCACAATAAAGTATAATGAGCATGAAAAGAGATTAAATGAGCAAAACGAATATAACACAAGGGCATAAAGAGTATAAAAGGCACATTAAATGATTCAATGAGTGAAACAACTATTATAGAAAGGGCAGAAAAGGACACATTGAGTATAAATAAAGCAAAGACGACTGCATGTGTTTTGGGCGAATTACTGCGTTTGGTAAAAAATTGTTACTTCGCATTGATTGAAGCCTTGAATAGCATAACTATAGTTGTTTGAAGTATCTCAAAGTATTTAGAAGTGCATACAGTGTGTGCTTATTGCTGTGCGTTAATTCTAAAGAGTTTGTTGTGTGCAAAGTGCAATTATTTCATGAAGTGAAGTAAAATGAAGCCATTTAGAGATGCTTCCTGTGCCTGGGTGGGTTTGTTCATAGAGTGCCGCCATTACAGAGTGTCTTTCGCACTATACAGAGTTGTTTGGCAAAGTGCAGCCATTTTGGGGTGATTCCAGTGTGCTATGTTCTGTTTATTTGCAAAGTGCAGTTATTTTAAGGTGGTTCTTACTCTGAGCTTCTTCTGCCCAATATATTTGCAAATTGCAATTACTTCGAAAACGTTTATTTGCAAATTGCAATTACTTTGAAAAGTTTATTCACAAGGTGCCATTACTTCGAAACAGTTCATTCATAAAGTGCCATTACTTCGAGATAGCTTATTCGCAAATTGCAATTACTTCAAAGCAGTTCATTCATAAAATGCCATTGCTCCAAGAAAGGTTTCTTGCCCTCAGCTTCTATTGCTCAGTTTATTTGCACTGTGCAGTTGTTCGAAATGTTTCTTAAAATGGTGATAAATAACTTTGGCAATAAAATGTTGATAAATGCCGTTGGCATTAAAGCGATTACAAGACAAAGGCTCGTACAGTAAAATGATAAATTACTTTAGCATTTTGCCTTTATAAGCTAAATGCCTTGTATGCTAAAAATAATTTCAAGGCAAGTAGGTTTACATTAAAGAGATTTCAAAGTGTTGCAGTGCCCAGGAGACTTATTTCATGAAATTCAGTTATAAAAAGGCTCATTGTGTTGTTACAAGTACTGGCATAAATTTCAAGCGCATGTATACATGTATGTACAAGTGTGTGTGTTCGTGCATATTTGCAAGAGTTTTCACTGAGATATATCAGTATGGCAGATGGACTTTGCAAGCCACAACCACTTGTGTTTGATCAGAACATTACAGAAAAATGGAGAATATTTAAACAGGAATATGATATATTTATACAAGTAGCTTATTCTAATAAAGATGCACATACCAGGGCATTCATTTTTCTGATCCAATCAGGGTCAGAAACCATTGAAAGTGAGCGTTCATTTTCACCAACAGTGTATGAAGGTGAAGAAGAATCTCATCGTGTTGTTGTGCAGGCTGAATCAAGGGAAGACCCCAAGTGTTTAAAGCAGATTCGAGAAATGTGTAACCCTCAATGTAGAGATGCTCCACAATTTGTCATTTGTTACTTGGGATATTGGTAATTAATACATTTCTGTTCATTGCATACTGCTCTGTTATCAGTAACAGAGATTTAGATAACAGAAGTCCTGCACATGACCATACATAATTGAAATTATAAGTACATGCTGTTTGTCATAAACATGTTTAGCTGCAGCCAGTACTCTGCTATGTGGACCAAATAGTTTTTTTAAATGTCTTTATTACAGAAGACATTTTTTTTAAAAAATGGCATAGGTACATACAGACTAATAGAAAAGAAAACAAACTATACTAACATTCCTTTGTTATGTTCATGCAGTATTTATTTTAACAATTTTCATTCACTTCAATATTATATAAATTGTTCAAGTCTTGTCATCCCTTAAACCACCTCCTGGACATTACTGTGCATGTATTCATCCCACAAATCCCATATCTTTCTTTATAATTTATCTGTCCCTTTTCTAAAAAAACACTTCTAATTCTTTTCTGTCTTTAACCATATGGGACCTTAATAGTCATACAGTTACCTGTGCTTCAGCTGCTCGAAATCCACTAACATGCAGCCAGGGGCTTGAGCAGCTATTTCCTCACTGGCCTCCTCACCAATCAGCCATTTGAAGTGAAGTAAGAGTTCAGGGATGCAGTTGCCACCATGGTCAGATGCCATTAAGTTCTTGTCACTGAACTCGTAGTGGGGAGGCACCTATTTTTGACCTTGAGGGTCCTGTCGGTGAGTCAGTTGGCCACACACCTGATGAGACAGGATTTATATCAAGTTATGTTAGCTTCTCATTGATGCTCAAGTGGGGGATTGTGTCAAAGGCCTTGACCAAGTCAAGATAAGCTGTATGTACTGACTTTATCTCATCCAGAGCCATTGTTGATAGTCTCAAAGAAGTCAACCAGGTTCAACAGGCAAGATCTGCCCTTGACAAATCTGAACTGGGTGGGGGTCAAGTGCTTGGAGATTGCCTGTGTCCTTGTTTATGAGAACGCCTTGACGAATCTGAACTGGGTGGGGGTCAAGTGCTTGGAGATTGCCTGTGTCCTTGTTTATGAGAACGCCTTGACGAATCTGAACTGGGTGGGGGTCAAGTGCTTGGAGATTGCCTGTGTCCTTGTTTATGAGAACGCCTTGACGAATCTGAACTGGATGGGGGTCAAGTGCTTGGAGATTGCCTGTGTCCTTGTTTATGGGAACGCCTTGACGAATCTGAACTGGGTGGGGGTCAAGTGCTTGGAGATTGCCTGTGTCCTTGTTTATAAGAACGCCTTAACGGATCTGAACTGGGTGGGGGTCAAGTGCTTGGAGATTGCCTGTGTCCTTGTTTATGAGAACGCCTTGACGAATCTGAACTGGGTGGGGGGTCAAGTGCTTGGAGATTGCCTATGTCCTTGTTTATGAGAACGCCTTGACGAATCCGAACTGGGTGGGGGTCAAGTGCTTGGAGATTGCCTGTGTCCTTGTTTATGAGAACGCCTTGACGAATCTGAACTGGGTGGGGGTCAAGTGCTTGGAGATTGCCTATGTCCTTGTTTATGAGAACGCCTTGACGAATCTGAACTGGATGGGGGTCAAGTGCTTGGAGATTGCCTGTGTCCTTGTTTATGAGAACGCCTTGATGAATCTGAACTGGGTGGGGGTCAAGTGCTTGGAGATTGCCTATGTCCTTGTTTATGAGAACGCCTTGACGAATCTGAACTGGGTGGGGGTCAAGTGCTTGGAGATTGCCTGTGTCCTTGTTTATGAGAACGCCTTGACGAATCTGAACTGGGTGGGGGTCAAGTGCTTGGAGATTGCCTATGTCCTTGTTTATGAGAAAGCCTTGACGAATCTGAACTGGGTGGGGGTCAAGTGCTTGGAGATTGCCTATGTCCTTGTTTATGAGAACGATAATAATAATACATTCCATGGCTTTACAGATCAGACTTGTCAAGCTAATGGGTTGATAGTTTCCAGGGTCAGTAGTGACGTCAACTTTGCACAAGGGAATGACAATGGCAGCTCTCCACTCTGCTGGAATGAAGCTTGTAGTTAGGCTGTGGTTGAATAGGGTGCTCAATGGTTAAGTCAGTTCTTGCTGGAGATGGTGCAGAATACAGCCTGGGATACTATCAGGAGCCATGGAAGCTGTTTTCTTTGCCTTGGATAGGGCATTTAACATGATCTACGGAGATATAAGTTGTGGGACATGTATCAGGGATGTCAAAAGGGCTTTGGGGGGACAGGGGGTGAAGTGTGTGCTGAATCAATCTGCTAGCAGGTTGGCTAAGTCAACAGGATCAATGTAAGTGATACTGTTAAGTACTAATTTGGAACAAACCTGGGCCTTGCCATGGAGGTTTCTGACATGAGTGAAAAAGGCTTTGTGGTTTCCTTTTGTTTTTGGAGGCTAGTTTTGATTCATAATTGGCTTTGGAGGTTTTTATTAGTGATCTAATTTGCTTGTTGAGGCTAATGAGGTAGTTTTTCCAGTTTGGAATTTGTTCCATTTTTACCCTTGGACAACAGTTTCTTCCTTTTGTTGTAAAGTCTGTTGATAGAGGATGTCCACCAGACAGGTCTGTTTTTCCTTGAGGAGCAGGTTTTAGTTCTGTTGGGTATGGCTGAGTCCATGCATTTGTACGAGTGCTTGTATTCTGCATTGGTGTACTGTTCAGCATAGTTGTCTGCATCCTCTGAAGGGAGCAGTTGTGTGAAGCTGCTGATACCCTCCCTTAGGAGGTTGTAGTCAGCTTTTGAGAAGATTTTTAGCTTGATTATGGCTGGGGTGGAGGGGCTAGGTGGGATAGAAACTTTGAATGAGACAGTCCAATGATCAGATCTCATAAGGGAGGAACATGCTATGGGAGTGGTTCAGTGGTCCCCCATGTTGGTGAGAACCAAGTCCAGAATGTTATTTCTCCTTGTGGGGGATGAAACGAGCTGGACTAGTGCATTAGAGTTGATGAAGTCAAGGAAGAAATGATGACGTCATCTGAATCCTGTTGATGAATTATTATTGGACTTCTGTGCTAGCCATAAATTGCCTATAATGAACATGTTAGTTGAACATAATCCTGGTCTTGATAGCAGAGCACCTTAGGTCAAAGGTCATTCATTGATTGATTTTGCCCATATGTCATCAGATATGGAGCTGTATGATAGTGAGTTTCTAGACAGACTGAGGAAACCCAACCATGTTGTATGTCTTGGGAAAACCTAGTAAATGCTTTTGCATGATGAGCTCATCTCCCACTGCTGAGGAGCCTCTCCAGTATACAACTGGGAGTTATGGATGTCAAGCCAGAATGAGCTCTGTTCAAGATCTCATTAATTTGGGCAGTGGCAAGAAGATATGGTCAGAAATATGTCTGTGCTTGTTATGGTGGCAACCACTGTATATGACAGTGGACACAAGTTATGAGGAAATCTGTGAAGTTAAAGAAATAAAGAAAAAGGCTGCATCGTGAAACCACATTCCTGCTATTTGATAGAACTACCTAAAATGTAGTTGTATGCCAACAGCTGGGAAAATAGCCACAGGGCTGCACGGCTGAAGAATGGCTTTGGTACTGTATTTTTAGGTTAATATGTAAGCTTAGCCAATAATTACAAAGCGACCAAACATGAGACTTAAACCATCACCGTGCATCTTTGAGGTAAACAACTTAACCCTTATGTCAATTTCCATCCTCTTTAAAAGGCATGAAAAATGTGGGTATTGCTCCTATACTACCTCTTGAATACAAAGCAAATGTTCCCCCATTTGTGCTAATCCCCTTTGTAGTGAATGCCTTTTCCTGATCAGTGAAAAAATGTTCTGGAGAAGTTGTAGTCACAGAACAGAGTGGCATAGCTAAGCAGAGAAGAGATGTATCAGTGTCATATAAATGATCTGAAAAAGAACTTCAATTAGAACTGAATGATCAGGAAAATGGTAGGCGACATCTCTTCAAAGAAAATCATGAAAAGAAAAAAACATTAGTCGCTGAAAAGGACATGGAGGTGGTGAATCAGAAATGTACAGTACATATTTGCATAAAACTGGTTAGACAGGAGTACTAACAGAACTCTTTTCCTGTTTGCATGTTTCTTTGCTTTGTTTGGAATGCACCTGTTCAAACAGAGCTACACACCAGCATGCTGTTCAAATGCAGTGAACTGTGCAGTTGTGACCTCAGCATTTTGTATATGAGGTTAAATACATCATCTGTTGAATAAATATGAAATGTTTGGAAAAATATCCGGTGTTTGTAGAGTTCTCCTGAATCCGTCACATTGATTTTCCCTGGAAAATGGTACTGTGAGTTAATTCCTTTTCCCTGCAATTGCTTCTACAGAACTATCAAGTCTCCCATTTACAAATATAAGAGCAAGATGTATAAGCTAAGAATATTTCTTAACTATTTGTTTTAATATTGTTTCAGGGCATTGTATGAATTCAAGCTATATTCGGCATCCACAAGGAAAATAAGCTGCACAATATATTTTGTTACAGTCTGTTCTGATTTCTGGAAAACCTCTAAATACTGTTGCATTATTTCATCTCATAACTTAGAACAGCATTAAGTAGGTTTGCAATGTTTTAGCACTGTAAAACAACTGTAGTACATTTTCCTTGCAATACTTGGGTGTAAGACTATGGATTCGACTGGCAGGTATGGACAGAGCAGGAAAACAGCAGGCCCAGGTGTAAAAGTAATTTGGCACAGACATGGAAACAGACTTTGGAAAGCCTGAAAGACATGCTGGCAAATATTGATTTGGAAGGCGGAGTCAAAATACTATTCATACTGCTCCCAGTATGACAGAGGGAAAGTCATCTCATATGGGAACATTGTGAGACAGGAGAAAACACTTTAAGGAACCCAGTGAGCATGCCTTGGTTTGAAAAGGTAGTGCCAGAAGCAACTGACGAGTTTTGAGTTTATATCTTTTGATGAGGCCGTTGTAATGACTAAACATTTCTACATTCCTGAGCTTATCAGAGTGAATGCAATCTGAATGGAAATGCTGAAAGCGTTCAATGTTGTTATGTCATTGTTAATGCACTGTTTTCAGTGTTGGGTGGAAGTTGGGTCCACTAAGTATGTTATGACAAAACAGGGTACCATTTTGACAAAGGGGTGTGTTATAGTTATGAAGGGGTCATTCTCTCCAATCTGCTGTAAAGTATAAAACAGGGTGCTAGAAAGTAGACTTTACATGAAAGTTGAGCCTATTTTCTCAAGAGTAAAAATGCATGTTCTTTCCTGGCCATATGATAGTGGAGCAACTCTGTTCATTCTACAAATATTGAAGGGTTCCCAGGAACTTGTCATCATGGTCTCCATGCATTTTGCCAAAAAACGTGAAATTGTTTGTCAGAGATAATACAACAATTATAGGTTCTTGGGCTGCTACATGTAGTTTAGTCCCTGTATTTATGGGGCAAGCTCTGTGCCTTGTTTCTCATCATTAAGTCAGATATATTCATGGTGGGTGCAGGATGTCACTGAGCATACATTCCTGCTTGTCCTGTTTGTGAATTCACTGAATTCACTGAACAGAACAACAAGGCTTAAACAGGGCTTGAAAATGATCCATTTTTGGAGCATGAAGGATGTATCTTTTTGTTTGCAGGCAGTGCTGTCCTGTTGAACCAAATGTCTGTTTGCTCTTCTGTGCAGCAGTGTTTCTCAGTGCTGAGTTACAAACATATAGGATAACATTCAGCATCTCTATATCAGTTTATGGTTTTTGCCTGGAAAAATATAGTAGCTTGATCTCTCTGCAGGTTAGGTGAAGGGAGCAATGATGTCAATTAGAGGCGTTTGAACATCTCAGAATCCTTTTTGTGAGTTAGGGTAGATATGACTGAGATGTTGATGACAGCATGGCTACAATAGCAGCAGTACTTGCAGGCATTTTACCAGACTGTGGCAATAAAATAAAAAAAAAATGAGTCTGAAGAGGAAGTTCATAGTTTACTGGTCATTCTATGCCTCTGTTCTTGCTTGTGATGATGAGGTAGTAAAACAAAAGTATGACATCACAGATGCAAGTGTCAGAAGTTAGGTGGTACGCAGGGTTATTGGGAATAATCACTGGGTGCTTCACAGGGTTTTTGGGACTGATCCCAATAGTAGAATGATGAGATTGTCTATCCTGGGAATTATGGTCCATACTGGCCTTATGAATTGAGAGGAATCAGCTGAGGTAGTTTGAGCATGTAGTAAGGTTGCCCCCTGGGCGCCCCTCACAGAACGTGTATAATGTATACTGGGAGAAAGATTTGGGGCAGATGCAGGGCATGCTAGGCAGAATATACTGCTCAGCTTTCCTGTGAATCCTGCAGGATAACACAGATGGGGATGGCAAAATGATTAAGGTCTTTACCTCACAGATACAAAGTACAGAGTTTGGTTCTGACTTCTGGTAATTAGCTAGGCTTGTAATAACCATTAGGATGATATTGTAGCATAATCCAATGAGCTGAAGACTGTTATTGGAAATAAGAACATCTGGTCTGTCCTGCTCAGCTTGCTAACATGATGAGAATCACCAGGGCAGGTAGCTTAGAAAAATGAAAGAAGAAAAGAAGGAAGGGCTTACTGCTTTGGGAATCCTTTTTCTATAGGCATTGCCATATATTTTATGCTGAAGGACTCTCTGCATTGAGAATAGTTCTTATTTGCAATACTGTCTGGTTGCTGGGGGTGCAGCAGGGCCCATCATCAGCCTGTTTCACTTGATCTTTTAAAGCCTAGCTGATTGGCTCTTCATTTATAGGTAGGCACTGGAACCTACATCAGCAGGTGTCCCCTGCCTGAATCAACTGCCTTTTTAATGATATAATATTGACTCTTGTCTTTATTTGTGGACAATTTTTCCTCAGCTTAAGTCAGTTTAACTTGCTTTCACATTGCACATTGCCGAAGAGATCAGAGAACAATATGTGTGTATGCAGCTACATTACTTCCTTGTGGGTTTCCACCTGTGCATCTGAATTGTGAACAGTCGTGCAAGGTGACACATTAAGTGTTTTAGTGAACTAGATAGTTTAACTTTTTCTGATAGAAATCCCTTATAAGTAAGACACTAATTTGCTGTTAGTAATTATAGTACCTGATTCTCAATTAAGCATTGAAGTGAGTCTGTAATAAGGATTTATCTAATCTGAGACTACTGCTTGGCTGCTTATTATATGCTACATGTAAGAGCACAGAGTCCCCTGTAGACTGCGGTATTGAAAACAGTTTTTTAATGAATGTGTAATCATTGCAGTTAAGTAGAGACTGCATGAATATTACCTCATCTATGTAGATAATGTTTATTAGCCTGAATACATAATTACATACACTGTCTCTATATAATATTTAATATCCTTAATACATAATTATACACTATATGTTGGCGGGATGTTACTGTGCATACCTATGACTCAGGTCATTGCTGGAAAGTCTTATTAAACCATTTCAGTGTACCTGGTTAACAAACTGAAATTAAAATAAATAAAATACGGCTAATTTATAAGTACAAAAGATAACGCATTAATGCACTCTAGATGCCTGCCAAATAAGATAACGCAAAACAGCTTAATGCAGGGTTTAATATTTCTACACATTTATTATGTATTTAGTGCAGAATTTTCGCTCGTATACAGATTGATTCTTTTTCTTTAACCAAATACTCGCACGCAGAAACCGTCCTACTTAGAAAACGTTGTAGTTGTTATAGTTTAAGCTAGGAAGGATGAATGAGACAGGTTCACAATCACTTATGTAAAGAGAGATCCTCTTTCCCTTACAGCAGACGTTTCATGTTGCATGGGATATAAATCTATTTACATCCTAATAAATGATTATGCCTAGGTCTTGTTATCAGGAAAGAGGAGGAGGTAATGATGTAATTATTCGAAAAAAATTACTCTACTGGACACCAAAACAAAGATTTGCAATCCAGTACAATGCCATAAAACATCACACATGAAAAGGCTAAGGTCACCTAATATGGATATGGATACTTGCACATATAAAAGCAGTACAGGAAGGACATTAGGAGGGAGATGTATTCCACCATTTGCCTTTAATTCTGCAGTGACCATCAGACTGCCATTTACACAAATACAATTGAAAAACAGCAGTGTCTGTGTACCAAGGATGAAAGGTAACATCCTCTTAAATGGGGGCTCATTAGAATGATTGATAAAATCCTGATCAGTCTGAATACACAAATAACCATTTTTATTCATATCAATATTTAAAATAGGTAATTTTCTTGTTATGATATGGGGATGCACAAACTGATTGTTACTTATTTGGGGATAAAAATGCAGCATAAGAGCCTAATTTAACAATAGTTGACAATAGGCAACAGCTGATACTGCTAGCCGATGGTTCATAAGAACAGTATGGATGGTAGCAGTAAATTACAGGGAATTGAAAGCATTTCATTCTCACTTAAATAAGAAGGCACAAAAAAGTCAAGCCTTTCAAAGAGTTAACCTGACAGAAATGATTATCTTGTTAATTCTAGGAACACTGCCAACCATTACATTTTTGTGAACTAGAGCTGTAGGTAAAATACATCACAGATCACATCACTTGTCCATTTTTCCCTGTGTTCCAGTGATTTACCTCAACAACACAGAAAGGAATAATACATTCCCTAAGGTTATGTTTGTTCATCTGTTTCTCATAATGTAAAGTTATATAGTTAGAACTTTGCAGAGATACTTGAAGTATGTATGTAGGGAAGCCAAAGAAAACCTGTACATTTCACGATCTCTTTGTTGCAGAGCTTTTTGGCACATTCAAGTTAGAGTTGAACTGCATCTTTTAAAATACAGCAGGTTGTCTTTGGAACATTTCAGAGCATACATAACACTTCTAGTATGTTAAAATAAATATGCAAAGTGAAACAGAGGGGAACTTTGAACTAACATTCCACACTGGACAAAAACAAAAATTGCACCTGTCATGTAGAGTTCATTAAAGAACACGTGAATTACACAAATAAAGCATGTATCTGGGACATAAACTCATGTACTCGAACAGTATTGGTATGTTATTTGTCTTAAATAATAGATTGCATTAAACATTAAGTCCATTCCAAAGTGATGAATTGCAGTTTGGTTTTTGACCTGTGAGAAAGCAATACAATCAAACTTAATTTTTATTTAAGTCAGAACCAGCTTTTTTAAGTAGTTATTTATAACTATGCAGCAAACACCATGCAATGTTAAGGAATAACATAGTATTTTATTTATATTTGCTTTTTTTTTATACTGCATTACAAATCATTTTTCAAGTTAGAGAAATTAAAGTGATTTTTTCTGTACAAAGAAAATTAATCATAATCTACAGGCTTGATATAAAGAACAGTAAGAGAGAAAAACAGAGACATATCAAGTATCACTGCTTAGAGGGGTCTATATTAGAACATCAAAGTGTTAAAACATTGAATGTTCTAATATCGACCCCTATTCAGCGAATGTTTGAAACAGCGAAGCTGCAGAACACCGAATATTTTCCTAGGGAAAGTATTCGATGGGTTGTTTCTACGGCTTCACTATTTCCTTGACTGTGGTGAGAAGGTGATGGACCGGGTTAAGGTAAGTGTGTGAACGGACCTAGGTAAAGTGAGTGTGTGATAGTTAGGGACCTTAGGGATAGGGAGCGGGCAAGCTGAGTGTGCGATAGGGACCTTAAGGTTATGGAGCGGGTAAGGTGAGTGTGTGATAGTTAGGGACCTTAGGATTAGGGAGTGGGTAAGGTGAGTGTGCGATAGTTAGGGACCTTAGGGTTAGGGAGCGGGTAAGGTGAGTGTACGTTAGTTAGGGACCTTAGGATTAGGGTTGGGTTAAGGTAAGTGGATAACTAATAAGTGTATGTACGGTTTAGTGTAGGGTTTTGTGATGTGTGTATGTGTGGATTATGTATTTTGGTGTGGTTGTGCTGTGTGTTTTCTCGGAACAGCAAATTATTTCCCTTGGAAAAAATTTGCTGTTCTGAGCATTCGAGTATATCACATTTCGAGATTCCAAGGTCAAGCTTATGGTGTTCGATATTTTGGAATTTCGATAATGTGATATAGACCCGCTTACGGTAAGGTGTAAGTTAATACAATGAAATACACTCATGTTCACACACACACACACACACATACACACACACACACACACACACACACACACACACACACACACACACACACACACACACACACACACACACACACACACACCACTGAATCTTTAATTGCACAGGGTGTAAGTTAGAAAACATATTAAATTCTAGTAAGAAAATCATGTAAGGGCTAGATGGAGGCAGTATATTTAATACTTATAAAGTTAGAAAACGTTTGGCCAGATTTGTTTAAGTTAAGTGTAACTTATTTCTTTTGCTGAAGTATTTAGGTCATGAGATTGAAAAAGCATTTTGTTTGCTTTTGTTTTTCTTTCTGGTATAGATTTTTGTGACTATACTAGACTATTCTTTCCAAGGTCTAGCTTATGGTGTTCGATATTTTGGAATTTCGATAATGTGATATAGACCCACTTACGGTAAGGTGTAAGTTAATACAATGAAATACACTCATGTTCACACACACACACACACACACACACACACACACACACACACACACACACACACACACACACACACCACTGAATCTTTAATTGCACAGGGTGTAAGTTAGAAAACATATTAAATTCTAGTAAGAAAATCATGTAAGGGCTAGATGGAGGCAGTATATTTAATACTTATAAAGTTAGAAAACGTTTGGCCAGATTTGTTTAAGTTAAGTGTAACTTATTTCTTTTGCTGAGGTATTTAGGTCATGAGATTCAAAAAGCATTTTGTTTGCTTTTGTTTTTCTTTCTGGTATAGATTTTTGTGACTATACTATTCTTTCAGACCATTCTGTTTTTGTTGTGTCATCACGTTGGCTGACTTTAATTGTATTATTAAAACATTTGCTTGCAGCTGTCTCAAATATGTCTCAAATACATTCATATCATTCCAACTAAAAAGATATCAGGTGCAAGTAAAAGTCTATAACTAAGTGCTGATGCCTGGTTCTATATTGAGATGCTTCAAGGTTATGAAAAACATTTAATTCTTATGTTTATGTTGGGCTGAATGGAAATGCAAGGTGGTATTCTTAGTAAAGCTGGAATAGGAGCTCAGCTCATGCTCCTCAGATAAGCCGTATAGGTTCGCTCAGCAATGATGTGACTCTAAGTGACACATGCTCAGCATGGCACAGAATCATGTTAACAAGTTACATGTGTGAGAATCATTCCCTAGAGCAGTTTAAACAACTACTCAGGTAAGCACCCTACTAGTCTATGCAATCGTCTAGTACACGTATTGGTAAGTTCAGCATTCTTTTTCTTTTTCAGAAATTGTGTTGATTAAAATGCTTTATGTAGCGCAAATGGATGGGCTTTTCTTTTTTTTTTTTTTTTTTTTGCTGTTTCGTTCATTGGTAATATTTTAGTTGTTGTATGGTCGGCTTCGAGGACATACACCTCTGCAAATTAATTTAATCTCTGTGGTAGCAAAAGCATTTCAGGTTTGTTGTGATAATGAGGCAGTCATCTGCAAATAACTGATTTTTCAAAAGGTTGTTTAATATTGTCATCCTTTCATTTCTTGTGGTTTCTTTATCTTGCTCACCATAGTTTCAGTAATTAATAAAAATTAGAAAGGAGAAACTTGGCAACTCTGTATTGCTTTCAAGAGAAGGATGTGCCTAGATTTTATTGTCAGTTCACAACCTCTACAACAACACTGGCATAAAAAAGCCCTTTTTTCCCTTTAAGTCATACTGTAGGCTTTCCATATTTCAGTTATTTTTCTAATCGCATTCATTTCTTTTTTTTCCATTCCATGTAAGCCAGTTTCCAGTGTCATGAATATAACCGCTGTATTTCAGTCACAACCAATTTCCATCTCATGAACCTAGCCTCATGGTTCAGTCATAGTTACAAACACACTGTTATGTATATGTGTTTAAGCTCTCCATAAATTTGACACTTGTCAGGACTATTCACTACCACACCCAAATATCTTGTAAATCATCTATTGTATATCACATGCTTTTTTCTTTTCACAATGTAAATAATATTATCAGCATATGACAGAAAGGATGAGATATACATATCTAATCCCACCAGCCATTTAGCATATCAAGCTTTACTATTCATAGATACGATTACTATAAAAGCTTTAAGGTGCACCCTTTCCTCCCACCATTTCCCAATCTTAATAGTGCCACCCAAAATACATTCATATATGGAATAAGGTGCACTGTTTACCTCCTTATCAAATTCTAAAACATAGTATGTGCAAAACCATTAATTATGCATAGCATCACCCTATGATTTATATTATCATTATTGTAAGAATTTAGCCAGTTTCCATTAAGCAAAAAGTATACATTATCCCTTTTAACTACTTACCCTGTAACTGTTGCTATAAGCAATTTGCTTGAATGCTTTTATAACTGGATAACCCAAATACGTCACTTTCTACTACTTTGCCTGCCAACTCAGTGCTTCCTGTTTTTAAAGTGTTTGTTACTATAGCAATAACCCACGCCTGGGTGTGGGTAATGCTGGATTTACCCACGGTTGGCGTGGTTTGGTCCCGAGGGTGAAGTGGGTTATTGCTATTATACCATGACATTATTTAAGAAAAGAAACTATTACTTTTCTTAAATAATGGCATAGTATAATGCCTGTTTACTGCCCTTCCGCAGATGTCTGGCATCCGCGGCAGTTCTGATGTACTGCGCGCCTGCGCAGTACATCAGAGCTGTGGGTAAAAGCAACGGAGAAAGCAAGATCTCCGTTGCTTTTTTTTTACTGTTTTCGCTATGTTAAATGGGTTTAGCATAGCGAGACAGATTTAAAATAAGCAACGGAGATCTCCGTTGCTTATTTTAAAGCTGTCTCGCTATGTTAAACCCATTTAACATAGCGAGACAGTGTTTTAAAAGTAGAGTTATACTAATGGAAAAAAGTCCGGGCGACCGGACCTTTTTCCATTAGTATAACTCGATTTACAATGTGCACGCTGGCCAATCAGCGTGCACGTTTTGGGGGGGGTCATGGTATAATATGTTACAGTTCATACTTTCCTTCACCATTAGTTCATTTATGTATCGATTTCTTCTCTTTCTCTCTAATTATTTTCTTATTCACCCATCATTTTTTTTTATTCTCCTTATATAAGAAACATTCTTTCCTGGCAGCCAGTTATTTCCCTACGAACTATTGTGAATGGAAACAATCCATTCCATATATTCTTTATCTCATCTTTTTTCCTGTCTTCAAGATTCAGATACATAGAGTTCATCTGTAAGTTTATGTCTTCCACCACTCACCCCAAGAAAGGCAGAAGGGCCACTATTTTGCTTTTCTTTAAATATGTCATTTTACATAAAAATGTAAATTTGTAGCTTGCATTTCCAACAAAATACTTCCAGACTTGCATCGTATAAACTCACATTCGCACAGTCATGTGCATGCAAAATTCACTTTCACTAAAGTGAGATAAACACACAGGACTGTTTTAATGCCCAATGTCTAAAGTCAATCAGACTGAATGTACGTATGTGCCAGCACTCTACTAATTACAGACAGTAACTGGTTTAGCCATGTTTCAGTTACCTCTGCAGTACATCACTGACAAAATGAGACTTTGAGCTGATTAATCATTCATTTGGTCATTCATTGGAAGCACAATCCATTTTATTGAGTAACTTCAGGGCCTGGCGTATTGCCAACACAAGATATAAAAAGAGATAAGGCTGGGGTCTTGACCTGGATCTATTTCAGTGTTATTTAGTGTGTTTACCAGAGCATAGAAACAATATCTGAGATCGCTATAAGTAATGGAAAAAAACAGAGCAGGTGGAGTTGCAAGTAATGTTGCAATCATATTAACAGTGCTTCAGAAAATAGGATATGGCCACAATGCCATGGGCTGGTATATCAAAAAGCAGCAGATTATGGGCTTTTAAAATACACAGCAATGAATATGTTGCTTCTAGAAACAACAAAACAATTATACAGAAGGAAGAGCAAATGACATATCTGAAGTGTTCCACCTAATACCTCAGCAAACAGTATACTACATAATAAGAAGCTAGTTTCGGCAATGACACCAGAAAAGAGGAAATCTGAAAACCACAAGGGAAAGACCACCTAAGCAGTAAGCAGCAAAGTGTTGCAGAAACTCTCTGTGGAAAATACAGACATAGATGTGACCCAGATAGGAACTGCCTTGGATATAATCAAGTAGAGGAGCCCAGGAAAATATACATGCTGTTCCTTGGAATAGTAACACTTCTGACCACAGTGTAATAGTCACCCAAGTAGTTACCCGACACACACACACGCACACCATTCAGAAAGAACTATCATTACCATAACTCTGATACTTCTGCTGTTTCAGACGATTGATTATTGGATTGTACTACTGAACTAGAGGACAACTGACACAACTATGTACTGTTAAAATAAATGAGTTCTCGAATAAAAGTTTATAATTTTTAAGTCTTATTATAAATTCTGGCATATCTGGAATATTCATGTATGCGTTCTTGTACAAATGTACCTAATTGTCAAAGTTACTTTGTCTGTATGTATTTCTGGAGCTTTCTCCCTGGGCCTCCACTGAAAATGGACCAAAATCCAGTCGTACTCTCCCGTTTAACAAATGCAAAATAAATAAATAAATAAAAAGAGAATGGAACAGCTAATTAATAAAATAATCATTACTAAAATTTCTCTTGTGAGTATTAGCAGCAATTTGAAATGTACTTTAGATCCACATCATAATAACAGTATTGTTTGGTTAATATTTATAGGTTCACCTAAATAAGGTACAGTGAGAAAAGCATAGAACTGTGTTTATCATGCAAAGTCCCATGCAGGAATATACTGTATATGGCATATAATTACAGCATTTCCTCGGTTCACTTATTTAACCATGTAAGATACATGAAAACATACTTGGAGGCTCTAAATAAAAATCTGCAAAACCAACAGAGATGCCCAAAGCAAACATCCAAGCAACCTCCACTCCCCAACACAAACCATGAAACACATACTTCACAAAACCAGTGTGCTATGCAATCACAGCCCTTAAGGCAAAATAACATACCCAACATACTAGTAATAGGTGACTCTATAGTCAGGCACACTGACGTCCCACTCACTAGGCTGAATAAGGAGAAGGTTACTGTTAGCTGCCTTTCAGATGCCAGGATCCGCCACATAACACAAACACTCAGGTCACTCCAGAACAAGTACAAATATGACTCTGTCATTGTCCATGTTGGTGTGAATGACCTGAGCCGTACCTCCCTGGACTACATGAAAAGAGACATGGAAGAGCTCTCTGATCACATAGCCCAGGCCGGTATGACCCTGACCCTGAGTAGCATCCTACCCTCACCAAGAATAATACCATGGTATAAGGAAAAAATTCTCGATTTCAATGATTTCAACAATTGGTTAAGTTTCTGGTGTCTGTCCACCTGGAATGACATGCTCGACAAGCCACGCTGCTTCACTAGAGATGGCTTGCACCTGTCACCCTTAGGCTTTCGAATACTGGCCAAGGCTCTTGCCACCCCCATAGTGCCTTTTTTAGGCAAGTCTCAAATGACAAACCCACCGCTGTAAATAGCACAAGTAACAAAAAACTGAGGGTAATGCTACTCAGTGCCAGAAGTCTAAGCCTCAAAATGCATGCACTTGAGACACTCCTCAGTATGGAGAAAATCGATATATGTGCAGTAACAGAAACCCAGTTTAAGGCTCCAGAGAGCCCCCCAGCACTACCAGGCTACAACTCATACCATACATTTCAGCCACAGAACCCAAACTGAAATACAAAAGGCGGGGGCGTATCCATATTCATCAAGGATACCCACACCTTCATAGTTCATAGGTTCATAGGTTGATACTAGGCTATCTGCCTAGCCAGAGTGTGTTTGACTTTCACCACTCTTTTAGATTAGTTGACTGTGCCTCTGTATAGTAGGTCAGAGAAGATAGCCCTTTTGAGGTTAGTTTACTGTGCCTCTGTCTAGTAGGGACACAGAAGAGATCCCAGGGGTAAACCTATGATCTCCCATCCACTCGTCAAGATTTCTCTTGAAGAGGGTCATTGAGGGACTCTGCCTAACATGGATTGGGATTTTGTTCCAGAGTGAAGGGAGCCTCTGGGATATAAATCTGTCCCTCCAGCATGTCCTATTTATTTCTGTGCTGAGGTTTAAGTCCCTGGAGCGTGTAGCTCTAAGGGATTTGGATTTCCTGAGGTGGAGCATGTCCATTAATTCTGGGTTGGACATGGCTTTATACGTCAGGCACAGATCACCTCTGAGTAGGCGGTAAGCAACTGAGTAGAGCTGGAGTTTCTTTAGCCTAACTGTGTAGGACATCTGTTTGAGTCCCTTGATCCTCTTGGTGAGGTACTTTTGGGGTCTTTCCAGTTGCTGCAGGTTTCGGGTAAGGTACATCCCAAATGGGGCATTGTATTCAATTATGGGCCTGATGAGTAAAGGGGCACAATGACCTCTCTTGATCTAGATGTGAACCCTTTTGTGATAAGGTGGGCTATATAGAAGGTCTTTCTAACCACTTTGGCAACATGATTGTCAAAGGAGAGATTGCTATATACTTGGGTCCCCAAATCCCTAATTACTTCTTCTGTATTTAATGAATTACCACCTATGTGGTAATTTGTGGGCACTTTGTTTTTCCCAAAGGGGATGACTATGCACTTTTTGGCATTTAGCTTTAGGCCATGACTCTGGCACCAGTTATCCGTCTCTGTGAGACCCTTTTGGAGGATGCTTGTGTCAGTCGGCGAGTCGATTATGGCACCGAGTTTGCAGTCATCTGCGAACTTGGTCAGCCATAGTCCTCCCATGTTAGCCTGTACCTCAGAGAAATATATACTGAACAAGAGAGGTCCCAGGACTGAGCCTTGTGGGATGCCACTTGTAACTGGTTTAGAGTCTGACATGGCACCTGCAATTCTGACCATCTGGGTTCTATTCCTGAGCCAGTTTGCAACCCATCTTGTGACATAGGGGTTGATATTTAAGCTGGTGATCTTATTTATGATGCCCGAGTGGGGTATTGTGTCGAAGGCTTTTGCGAGGTCCAGGTAGGCTGTGTGGACTACCTTCCCTTCATCTATGGCCTTGTTGACTGTTTCAAAGAAGTCGACCAGGTTCAAGAGGCAAGATCTGCCCTTAACAAAGCCGAATTGGGTAGGATCCAGTGTTTGGAGGTTCCCAATGTCTTTATAGAAGTTCATAGATCAGTACTAAGCTAACTGCCCTTGTGAGCCATTTTAAGCTTAGCCAATTATTCCTTGTGAGACTCAAACCCTGCACTTTGTGTTTTTAAGGCAAGCACCTTAACCATTAGGCCACCCTCCCAACCCCTCCATAGTTAAGTCATGTGCAAAATAATAACCCTCGTAAGAATGAATACAGGAAATAGTCAAATGTGAATGGGAACACCACTCACCGTGGATTATGTATCGTAACTGCCCCCACCCATATTATGTATTGCCAACATCATAAGCTGCTGACAGGTGCCCAAACACCTGTGTTTGTAAACACAGATTAAATGTTTAAAATGGACAAACCCTGTCCATGTGCTTTGTTTGACATTTGAACATGGTCAGGGCAGTTCCGTTCACCAGGCGGACAAGCCTAAACCCAGATCACCACACGAACACCCTGACCACCCTTTGTTTATAAGTTTCACGATGATATGCTCCATAGCTTTGCAGACCAGGCTAGTCAGGCTTATAGGGCGATAGTTTCCGGGGTCCGTTGTGGCACCACCTTTGTGGAGTGGGACCACTGTTGCTGTACGCAATTCCTTGGGTACATATCCTCTAGTAAGGCTGAGATTGAACAGTGACTTTATGTGAGGGTTCAGTTCTTCTTGGAGTTCATGTAAGACGCAGCCCAGGACACCGTCCGGTCCCATTGATGCTGTGTTTTTTGCTTTGGAGAGGGCAGCTCTCACCTGTGCATCTGTGATGTCAGGGCAGCTACACTCTGTTGGGATAGACATTTGCTCTTTTGGGGGGGAAGTGGGGGAGAAGTTTGCACTGAACCTGTCTGCCAGGATGTTGGCAATGTCTGTGGGTTCAGTGTATATTTTGTCATTTTGAACTAACTCAGAGCATATCTGGGAGTTGCCACCCAGGTTCCTGACATAACTAAAGAAGGCCTTGTGATTAATTTTAACATCTTGTGCAATTTTTCTTTTGAAGCTGCCCTTAGATGATTTTATGAGGGATCGTAGTTTCTTGCTAGTACTGATCAGAGATGCCTTCCCTTTTTGGGATTTTGCTCTATCATGTAGTAGCTTCCTCCTTCTGTTGTATAGCTTATTTATGGCTGGGGTCCACCAGACAGGTCTCCTGACTTTGGAGGAATGAGTCTTGGTTTTAATTGGGATAGCATGATCCATGCATCCCTGTAGGTGTCCATAGAAAGCGTTTGTAAAGGATTCTGTGGTTTGGGCCGTATTTTCCAGTGGCCCGGGGGCTTTGAAGAATTCCACCTCGGTTTTGAGAAGTGTGAAATTTGCTTTTGAGAAGTTCTTCACCGTGGTTTCCTTGGCTGGGGGTGGGGACGGGATATGGATGTCCAGTGGGATTAATTTATGGTCAGATCTTACCAATGAGGGGTATACCTCTGGTATGGAACATAGAGACCCCATGTTGGTGATGATCAGGTCCAATATGTTTTCCCCTCTTGTGGGAGTGGTGACCAGGTGTTCCATAGCATTTGAGTTTATAAATTCTAGGAACTGTTGGGCGAGGGTGTTGGGGCTTGAGTAGTGCTCCCAGTCTATGTTTGGGTAGTTGAAGTCACCCAATATAATGGTGTTTGGAGAGACCTTCATATTCCCCAGTGTTCTCAGGAAAGCTGAGTGGGGTTCCTGAGTTTGGGAGGTGGGTCTGTAGCAGGCTACAAACAGAAAGGCAGTTTTGCCCACTGTTAGTTTCACATGGATGGTCTCCGATGCTTCATGCAGTGCCACTAACCTGGAGGTGTGGGTATCTTTGAAGAATATGGATACTCCTACGGGTTAGTGGCACAGCACAATGCTTCAGAGATCATCCACATGCAACTAACAAGGGCAAAACTGCAATTCAAATTGTAGCATGCTACAGATCACCCACCATGTCCCAGGACCCCCATTCCGCCTTTCAGGAAACACTAGGAAACATAAAGGTCCTAACAAATACCCTAATATTGGGTGATTTCAATTACCCAAACATTAACTGGGAGAACCACTCAAGTACTAACTCCCTTGCCCAACATTTCCTAGAATTTATAAACTCAAATGCCCTGGTTCAACTGGTCAACACTCCCACCAGAGGTGACAACATATTGGACCTGGTCATCACCAACATGGGCGACCGGTGTTCCACACCGGAGGTCAACCCCTCGCTGGTTAGATCTGACCATAAACAAATCACTTTGGATATCCACATTCCGCCACCACCCCCGGACAAGAAAACCACTGTGAAAAACTTTTCAAAAGCAAACTTCACATTACTTAAGACCAAGGTGGAAATATTCAAAGCCCCCATGCTGAAGGATAACGCTGTGCAAGCTGCAAAATCCTTTACTAATGCATTCTACAGGCACCTACAAGAATGCATGGATCATGCCATCCCAAGCAAAATGAAGACTCACTCCTCCAAGAAAAGGAAACCAGTCTGGTGGACTCCTGCCATAAACAAGCTATACAATAGAAGGAGGAAGCTAGTACAGAAAAGAGTAAAATCCCAAGAAGGGAAGACATCCCTGATCAGTATCAGCAAGAAACTACGATCCCTCATAAAATTGTCCAAGGCGAGCTTTGAAAGAAAAAATTGCCAAGGACTCCAAAGATAACCACAAGGCATTCTTTAGCTATGTCAAGAATCTAAGTGGCAATGCTCAGATCTGCTCAGAGTTAGTGTAGAATGGCACAAAATACACTGAACTGACTGATATCGCCAACATCCTGGCAGACAGATTCAGCGCAAACGTCACCCCCCTCTCACCCCCAAAAGGGCTCATAACCATACCAGAAGAATGTAAAGTCCCTGAAATCACAGACATTAGGTTAAAACAGCATTCTCCAAAGCCAAAAACACAGCATCAATGGGACCAGACGGTGTCCCGGGCTGCGTCCTACATGAGCTCAAAGACGAACTAACCCATCACCTAAACACACTGTTCAAACACAGCCTGTCCACAGGCTATTCACCCATAGAGTGGCGCACAGCAACGGTTATTCTGCTCCACAAAGGTGGAACCACAACAGACCCCGGGAACTATCGCCCTATAAGCCTGACTAGCTTGGTCTGCAAGGCTATGGAGCGCATCATCATGGAACTTATTAGCAGAGACATTGGGAACCTCCAAACACTGGACCCTACCTAGCTCGGCTTTGTTAAGGGCAGATCATGCCTCCTAAACCTGTTGGCTTCTTTGAGACAGTTACCAAGGCTATAGACGAGGGAAAGGTGGTAGACACAGCCTACCTAGACCTCGCAAAGGCCTTCAACACCATTCCCCATTCTGGTATTATAGACAAGCTCATCAGCCTGAACATAAACCCCTACGTCACAAGATAGGTTGCCAACTGGTGAGAGTTGCGGGAGCTAGGTCCGACTCTAAACCAGTTACAAGTGGCATTCCCCAGGGCTCAGTCTTAGGGCTCCTCCTGTTCGGCATATACTTCTCAGAGGTACAGGCAAGCACGGGAGGACTATGGCTGACCAAGTTCACAGACGACTGCAAACTAACGGCTATAATTGACTCTCCGGCTGACACAGACATCCTCCAAAAGGGTCTCACCGAGACAGATACCTGGTGTCAAAATCATGGCCTCAAGCTAAATGCCAAAAAGTGCATAGTCATCCCCTTTGGAAAAAAAAAGTACCCACAAACTACCACATAGGTGGTAGTCCCCTAAATACGGAAGACGTAATAAGGGATCTGGGGACCCAAGTAGGTAGTAATCTCACCTTTGATAATCACATTGCCAAAGTGGTTAGAAAATCCTTCTACATGGCCCACCTAATCACAAAAGGGTTCGCATCCAGATCAAAAGAGGTCATTGTGTCCCTCTACTCATCACTCATCAGACCCATCATAGAGTACAACGCCCCATTTGGGATGTACCTTACAAGACACCTGCAACAGCTGGAAAGACCACAGAAGTACCTCACCATTCCTGTCTCAGAGACTTCCCATGCTTTGGAACAAGATCCCAAGCTACATTAGGCAGAGCTCCTTGCTAACACTCTTCAAAAAAAACCTTGACGAATGGATGGGAAACAGAAAGTTTACCTTTGGGATCACTTCAGTGGTTCTGCTGGACAGAGGCACAGGGAACTAATCTAAGGGGGCAGCGAAAGCCAACACATTCTGGCTAGGCTTATAAATGCCTTTGGGCAGATAGCCTAGTACCTACCTATGAACCTAAGACTCACAAGACTTGAATGCCTCTTTTCTGGGATGACTCTGATGCTTTGGTTTGCCTGAGTGACTTTATTAGAGGAAAAATAAATGTTAGTGGACATTTATGGAATCATATAGTCTAGTGGCATTTCTTAGCCTTACTGACAATTGCGAGTTCATTAGACTACAGATTTATAAAAGTTTGCATTCATTTTCTGAGATGATCACCATCAGGCAAACACTTCTTGGGCAGACAGCATTATATAAACATGGAATTTCAGTTTATTTTCTAAATTAAATACTCCTGTTTTCTCTGATACTGTGTGACCTTGGAACTGGTATATTTAAGGGTAGTGGTATGGTGAGCACAGTCAACTCCCAATGGTTGTGGCCTTTTTTTTGCCTTGTTTCAGATAGAACTATAGAATAGAACACCAGTCTCCTGTTACTAAATATTAGTTAATGACTATTACAGTAAGATGGATTTTAGAAGATGGAACAAATATCCACAAATGTTTTATCAAAATATTTTAATGCTTATTAGTTCACCAGATGTTTAAGAATTCCCTCTGCTCTTTTAAAGGTTGACAGTGGGAAGGAAAACAATGGAGAAGGGGAGAAATAAGAAACTGAAACTAACAGTAACCTGCCCAAGCAACAAGGATCTCTGAAGCTGAAATGCAAACAAACACCAGTCACAACCAAAGTGACACATAGCTCACAACACCAGTGTGCCACTCAACAAAAGCCCCTAAGGCAAGACAACGTACCCAACACTTTAGTCATAGGTGACTCTATAGTCAGGCACATTGACGTCCCACTCACCAGGCTGAACAAGGAGAAAATTACAGTCAGCTGCCTGTCGGGTGCCAGGACCCGCCACATAATGCATGCACTCAAGTCACTCCACAGCAAGTACAAATACGACTCTGTCATTGTCCATGTTGGAGTGAATGACTTGAGACATACCTCCTTGGACTACATGAAAAAGACATGGAAGAGCTCTCGGATCATGTAGCCCAGGCAGGTAGGACCGTAGCCCTGAGTAGCATCCTGCCTTCACCCAAAATGATACCACAGTATAAGGACAAAATGATTGACTTCAACAATTGGCTAAGTTTCTGGTGTCATTCAAAGGGTCCATTATCTGTCTGCCTGGGATGACATGACCGACAGACCACGATGCTTTGCCAGAGATGGTCTGCACCTGGCGCCCCTGGGATTCAGCTTACTGGCTAAGGCTCTTGCCACCCCTATAGTGACATTTTTAGGCAACGTTCAAAGGACAAAACCACCACCGTAACAGGTACAAGCATGCAAAATCTGAAGGTAATGCTACTCAATGCTGGAAATCTAAACTTCAAAATGCACTCTCTCTCGAGACACTCCTAAAAATGGAGAACATTGATATCTGTGCAGTAACTGAGACTTGGTTCAAGGCTCCAGAGAGCACCCCTGCAATACCAGGCTACAACTCTTACCACACTTTTCGGCCACCAAACCAAGATCGAAACACTAAAGGTGGAGGAGTGTCCATATTCACCAAGGATATTCACAACACCAGGCTAGTTGCCCAACACAATGCATCTGAAATTCTCCAGGTGCAACTAACACTAGGTAAGACTTCAATCCAAATTGTAGCTTGCTACAGATCCCCGCCATGCCCCAAGATTCTCACTACACCTTTCTAAACATACTGGAAAATATTAAGATACAACCAAACACCCTAATACTGGGTGATTTCAACTATCCTGCCATTAACTGGAAAAACTACTCGTATACCAACACCTTTGCCCAACGGTTCTTAGAATTCATAAATTCCAATGCCCTGAATCAACTAATCCTTAGTCCCACTCCAGTATCCTAGACCTGGTCATTACCAACATGGGAAATCGATGCTCCACACCTGTGGTCAGGTCTTACCATAAGCTAATCAACCTTGACATCCACATGTCACTTCCACCCCGCAGTAAGGAAACCTCCATAAAAACTTCCCTAAAGCCAACTTCATGCTACGCAAGTCAGAAGTGACAAACTTCATGACACCCATGCAGATGGGAACTGAAAGTTTGACTGCTAAATCCTACACTAAGGCACTGTACGAGCACATCCACTCATACATGAATTGCGCCATGCCCAATAGAACCAAGATGCTCTCCTCCAAAAAAAGGAAGCCAATCTGGTGGTCCCTTGCCATTAACAAACTTTACAACAAAAGGAAGAAACTGTTGCAGAAAAGTGGAAAATCCGAGGATGCAAAAAACACCCTTATCAGCCACAAGTAAGAAGCTGAGATCCCTTATAATATCCTCCAAAGCTAGTTACGAAAATAAAATTGCCAAAGATTCTAAAGACAACCACAAGGCATTCTGTACCTATGTCAAGAATCTAAATGGCAATGCTCAGATCTGCTCTGAGCTACAATGGAATGGCATTAAATATACTGATTCCAAGGATATTGTCAATATCCTGGCAGATCGATTCAGTGTAAACTTCACCCCCCTCTCACACCCTAAATGGCCCATCTCAAAACCGAAAGATTGCCAAATTCCTGTAATAACGGCCACACAAGTAAAAAACACACTCTCCAAAGCTAAGAATACAGCATCCATGGGACCAGACGACATCCCATGCTGTGTACTACATGAACTACAAAATTAACTGGCACCTCACCTAAGTGTCATGTTTAATCATAGCCTCACCTCAGGCTTCGTGCCCACTGAGTGGTGCACATCTACAGTTATCCCACTCCACAAGGGGGGATCCACCTTGGATCCTGGGAACTACTGCCCCATCAGTCTGATGAGTCTGATCTGCAAGGCCATGGAACGTATTATCATGGAACTTATAAACAAAGACATTGGCAACCTTGAAACACTGGACCCCACGCAGTTTGGGTTCATGAAGGGCCGATCCTATCTCCTGAATCTGATTGACTTCTTCGAAACAGTCTCCAGAGCCGTGGACAAGGGTAAGGTGGTCCACACAGCCTATCTGGACCGCGCCAAGGCCTTCGACACCATCCCCCACTCTGGAATCATAGATAAACTTACTAAGCTGGGGATTAATCCCTATATCACTCGATGGGTTCCCAACTGGCTTACTGACAGAACCCACACTGTAAAGCCGACTCCAAATCCAGCTCCAGACAAGTGGAGTACCTCAGGGTTCAGTCCTGGGACTGCTCTTGTTTGGCATCTATTTCTCTGAAGTACAGGCCAACACTAAGGGACTCTGGCTAACAAAGTTCACAGATGACTGCAAACTGGGAGCCATTATTGAATCCCCAAATGATGTGGATAGTCTACAAAAGGGCCTTACAGAAACAGATGCTTGGTACTAGTGCCATGGATTCAAGCTCAATGCCAAGAAATGTATAGTTATTCTCTTTGGGAAAAAACATGTACCCGTGAATTACCACATAGGTGGCAGTACACTAAACACCGAAAGTGTGATAAGAGACTTATTGTCATAGGTGGACAGTGGTCTCACCTTTGATAACCACATCACCACAACAGTCAGGAAATCCTTTTATGTGGCACACCTCATCACTAAGGGCTTTTCGTCCAGAAAAAAGGAGGTCATTGTCCCACTGTACTCATCCCTCATTAGACCCATTATAGAATACAACGCCCCGTTTAGTATGTACCTCTCAAGACATCTGCAACAACTGGAAAGGCCACAGAGATACTTCACTAAAAGAATCACTGGCCTAAAGCAGATGCCCTATGCTGACCATCTAAAACAACTCCACCTATACTCTGTCGCATATTGTCTACTCAGAGGCGATCTCTGCTTAACATACAAGGCCATGTCAAACCCAGAGCTGTTGGACATGCTACACTTAACCCTCAAAGCCACACACTCCTGGGAGCTAAACTTTGTCATCACAATGAACAAAATATGCTGGAGGTATAGGTTCCTGACCGAGAGACTCCCCAGACTCTGGAACAGACTGCCCATACATGTCAAGCCGAGTGCCTCTTTGGCCCTCTTCAAAAGGAATCTTGATGATTGGATGGGAGATAGGAAATTCACCCCAGGGATCATGTCAGTCACCCTGATAGACAGGGGTCCAGAGAAGTAAATACTGTGGAAGAAATAGCCAGGGAATTGTTATGGATAGGCTTGTATAGGCCCTAGGGCCGAAAGCCTAGTACCAACCTATGAACCTATAAAACAAAATATTGAAGAGTTAGTGATTTGTGGAAAGATGGAAAACCCTATGTACCAAACCAGTTTTTTTATCCTAATTTATATGAGGGAAGATGGCAATTTAACCAAATTAAATCAGTACAAAACCATTTAAGCAAGTGTTTCCAAAAATATTTCAGAAATCCAAAGAGGAATGAAGCCCTGACTATGAACCATTCAATTCCAGCTAGAATGGTAGCCTAGAATCTGGAGGAACTGCTTGTCACTTGTCTGCCCATCCTGGAAGTGGGGACAGTCTGGTATACTGTGATGCAGATGTCCTGGAAGTGGGGGCAGTCTGGTACACTGCAGTGCTGATATTACTTGGTAACAAGCACATTACAGCATCCATTGCTGTGGACAGGATATGGACAATTAACAGTGCTTTTTTGTTTTCTATGACTGTATTGTATGTAACTGAACATGTTTATGCAACATAACTTTACAAAATTGTGTTCAGTGCCTTCAGGCTCCAAAGATGGCTAAACATGTTCCTCAGACTAGTTCACTTATCAGGCAAAAAAATAAATGATACTGACCAAGGAGCACTGATAAAGGCCCAGAGTGGCCTTGTAGACTCAGCTGATGCTTTGAATAAAGGGGTAAGATGCGGTCAGTATCAGAAAAGCTGAGATACAGACATATGGACTCCATTATAATAACAAGGAGCAGTGTGGGGTTATTTGATATTTAGTCTGCAGGCCTAATTCATGCCATCCAAAGCACAGAGAAACTTAATATGTCGCAACCACATGTATACTGGTTAAATGAGGATGAAAGAGGTAAAGGATGAAAACAGAAGAATTAGTAGAGAGGAAGGCCACTGCTTCAGTGGTTTGGGCAGGTAAGGGCAAACTCTTGGGTGTAAATAAAATTGAAGAAATCAACAGCAAGTGGAAAAGGAAGAAAGAACGGGAATTAGAAGAAGAGGAGAGGAAGAGCAGTGGAAAATATAAAAAGAGTTTTGTAGACAGGAAGTATTCAAAAAAAAAACTATACATTGTAGATGAGAGGAGATGCAGACTTAGGGGTTAGAGCAGAAAAAGAAGATGCAGGGGAGAATAGGAAGGAAACAATATAAGGGTATTAGGTGGGTTAGAGAGAGGAACAGAATACTTAATTAGCTACTTCGAAGAGTTAGAGAGCATAAATATAACACAGGAATGGAAATATTAACTACAGGAAGGAGAGAAGTGACTGCTGTGAGCTTATGAAAGGACTAGGTACCTATGGGTAGCTCAGTCAGAGGTAAGGTAGGATGTAAGGAGAAAGAGGAGGTGCATAGGAAGTGGCGGGACGATGGGAGGTAGAACTGAGTACAAAATTGTGGTCTGAAAGTTATTACATGCAATACAGGGAAAGCTGTTAAACTCACTTAAAAAGTGTAGAGTGTTAAGCAAATCAGTCAGATAGAGAGCATGGTACTTGTATAGGAGACGACATTAACAGACAGGCAAAAAAAATTATATATAGAAGGGGAGTATCTCAAGGGGAGACATCATGTGCAGGATGAGGTAGAAAAGAGAGAAAATGATGTTGTGCAAACAAGGATTAAGGTTGTGACAGAAGATGAGCAGATGAATGGGGATGGATGGGAAATGGGTCATGTGACAATGGAAGACTTGAGGAAATAACTAGAGAATAGGGAATAGTTATGCCAGAAATTAGTGTGGGAAAACCTTTTATGAAGTTTTTTTTTTATTTTATTTTGCTTTGCCTTACTAGGTTTATCCGACTGTTAAATTAAAAACCCTTTTCAGTAGAGGCCCGGAGAAAAAGCTCAAACATGTTACAAACATTTCAAACAGGCATTCAGTAATATACATAAACAGACATTCAATAACATACATCTACTAATTGATTACATTCATATGAAAGCAGTGGCAACTATTATATCATAAAAAATGCTTATGCATTAATAGATGTTGATCAGTGAGCACTGAAGAGGTATATTAGTGTGTTTGTCAGGTAGATAACAGATCATGTGATTAGTGCTTAGAAAATCAAAGACATTGTGGTGAGGGAAGGAACTAGGTAGGGAAGATAATGTTAATATTGTAGTTACAAAGTGGGTTGTAAAGGAGATTTAAAGACAACTGTATTTATTTTTATTTGTTTGCTGGGAAAGTCCAACTGGGACAGAACCTGTTTTCAGCAGAGGCCTGTGGACAAATACTCCAGATGCATGCCTTTGGAATGTGGTTGGAAATCATAGCACCCAGAGGAAATCCATGTGAATGCAGGGAGGATATACAGACTCCGCAGAGGAGGCATCCCAGCAGAGAAGTGAAGCATAGAACCAGTTGCTGTGAGGTGACAATGCTAACCGCTGCAACACTGCACCAATTATCTATATATATATTTATATGTATGGATATCATAACATGTTTATTTGAAGTACAGATGTGTGGGGGGTCAACAGTGTTACAAATAATGTATATAGATGGGATATGCTAGGAAAGCTATTCAGCTATTGGTGACCACTGGTTGTAGGGTGTAAGATTCTGAGTGAAGCGAAGTAGTTGGACAATATGGAGATCTGGAGATAATAGTGGCATTTATCCTGGAGATGTACAGAAGCAGATCCGCTGGTTTTATAAGTGAAGTGTTAATTGTTTTTAAATGAGTTTACATTCTGAATCGATTTCACTGGGAGTAGTTCCATTGTTTAACTGCACAATTTGATTAATGACATTCACCTGTAGTATTAGATGATTTGGATATAATGATTAGTGATTTATCTCTAGACTGTAAATTTCTGTTGGGGCACAGGTGTTGTATTAATTTGTTAAGGGCTGGGCAATGTTCTGGCTGTAGAGAAGTTTCTGTATTGTAGTTGGCTGAGAAAGTGCTAAGTGATGCGATAGTTCTAACTAATTTAATTCTCTGAGGGTTAGGCAGCACTGTATTTTATTGCTGTAGTTTGCTGCAAATTTGGCTATTTTATTATAAAAGTGGTCAAGTTTGGACAGTTGTGAGACTTAAAGGTTAGTGAAGATTGGAGAAGCATAGAGAAGAAATGACAGTAAGAAATTAGAGGCTATACATCTTTTGGATATGTGAGTGAGGCAGGTTTTTGCTCTGTATAACATACCTATTTTTATGAGTTGTTTTTACTCATGTGAGATACATGGTGGTTGAATTTCAACCAGTCATGTATGATGGCACCAAGTAATTTTGTGTGGTTTACTAGTTCTATCATTGTGGGGTCAATTGTATAGCTGCTGCTCAATGTGTCTTAACCCTGTATGTAATGTTATGTATATATAACTTTGAAAATAATGTTATGTTTTGTAAAGTGTTTTATAATAAGTTAGTACTATAGGCAGTAGCATTGTTACCTCACAGAAAGAGGTTCTCCCATTCGATTCTCAACTTGGCTTGGGAGTGCCTTCTGTGTGGAGTCTGCATGTCCTCCCTGCGGTTGGGTAGCGTTTGAAAGACATGCGTGCATAAATGGGCGTGCCTTCATTGAAGGTTGGGCATTGAGCTGGCACCTAGGCATTTCGTAAAAATCTACTGCCAATCATTAGCAGACCGGAGTTCCTCTGTGGCCACCCCTTGTGGCCGAAAGACCAACAACAACAACTATATGTTAAATGCTGGTATTGCTTATGACTGTAATCTGCTTGAAACTAGCATTTACTAAATGTTCAATGTGTATTATTATCTTGGAGCTTTTCTTCCCAGGCATCCGCTGAAAATGGATATATATCCAGTCGGACTATCCCGGTCATGTAAAATAAAATAAATAAATAAATAAATACATTGTGTTGCTGGCAGTAGAAATAGTGAATAGTGTTCTTTTGGTAAAGATGTGTTTTGGGGTGAAGAGCAGTAACTTATTTTTTTTTAGGGTTTAGAAGTAGCTGTAAATTATTTAGCCATTTTACGATCGATAATAAGCATTGTTGTCTAAGGTCTTGGAATTTAGAGGAGATTTGGCAGAGCCGATTAGGGTCGAGTAATTAGTGTATTGCACTTGGATAGCATTTTTGCAACAATGTAGAGATCTTTGATGAATATGTTGAAAAGTATGAGGCCTGCTATAGATCCTTGCGTGACACCATTTTTTTTTATTTCACTGCTCTGAGAAGTAGCAATGAAACTCTAACAGTGAAGAGTTGATGATCCTAAGGATGAGAGCTTTTGGTGGGAGACAGTATAAAATGCTTCTGATAAGTCTAGGAAGATGGTGGAGACTAGGCTTCCAGCATTTCTATGGATGTTGACAGTATTAACATAATTTAGCAAACTAGTAGTCGTGCCTTGATGAGGATGGACGCCATGTTAGGTTGAAGACATAAGCTGACATCATATTAGATAGCTGAGTAGTGGCTTACGAATGCTTTTTTAATGTAGTTTTGTTAGGGGCAGTAAAATGGTAAATGGTCTATAGTTTGAAAGATGTGTATTGATTCCACCCTTGTGCAATGGAATAATGAATGATTTTTTCCATAGCAAGGGCAATTTATTTTCATTTATGGATCAATTTAGCAGACTTGAAACAAGCATTTGAGAAGGGAGATCATGCTTTTGGAATCCTACAAGACTTAAACCTCCCTTCCTTCCTTCTGAAATGCAATGCAATACATTTATAGCTTTCTAGTAAAATGTTGACACTCACAAACACAATCTCAAAATGCAAAAAAAAAAAAAAAAAAAAGATAAAAAAATACAGAAAAATCAGCAAATGGTAAACATTGCTTTTCTCATTTAAACTTCGTTTTTCCAGAGAACAAGCTCCCCTGCACCCATCAATTTGTGCAGCAAGTCCCCTACCCTCAAAACATGTATATATCCATATACATTCATACTTTTATATATATATATATATATATATATATATATATGTGTGTGTGTATATATATATATGTGTGTGTATATATATATATATATATATATATATATATATATATATATATATATATATATATATATATATATATATATATATATATAGACACACACACACACACACACACACACACACACACACACACCTCCAAGACTGCCATACCACTGAGAAAAGGAATATTCTAAGAAATCGTAATCTTGGACTTGCAGTATATAAATCTGCATTTTTGATCATAAAGTCTTCACATTCCAGGACTCAACATTTTAAATATTTATCATATTTTACCAGGTTGGTTGCAACACAGTGGCACAGAGCTAACTCAGGCTCAGTTATTCTATACTGAAAAGTTTTTATTAATTTTTCAGTGACAATAAAACAAAGGAGAAAACGATTTTCATTTAAACAACAAATTATGATAAAACTATGTGCAAATTTTACAAAGGCCTCAAGTACAAGAAGAAAAAAAAAGGGGAAAGGGAAACAGCAAGTAATATAAATATTTAAAGAAGGCCATACAATATTCACTACTTCATGCTTGCAATATGACTAATTAGGTGATGACATATCTGGATTCAATGTCTTAATAAGATATAGAACTTTTGTCCAAGGGTTGTTAGTCCATTTTCTGGGATAAATTCTTGATTCTTTAACTTTTATTTCCATTGACACTACTTCATCCAATAGGCTCATGAAGTCTTGCAAGGTTGTAGTGGAAGATGACTTCCATCTTCTTGTAATACATTATTTGGCTACTGCTAGAATTGTCCAAAGAAGGTATTTATTTTTGTTATTCAATGTAGTAGATTCATTTACATACAAGAAAATTAAAGGTTTTGATAATATAAAGGAATCAGTAAAGATGGCTTGAAGAAATTTTTCAACTTCACTCCAAAAATTCTTAATGTGAGAACAATCATAAAAGATATGAGACCAATCAGCCTTGCACTTTAAAGAACATCTTCAACATATTACCTGCTCAGAAGAGTTAAATTTAGCATTTTTACTAGGGGTGTAAAAACCTCTATGTAGAAATTTCCAGGAGAACATTTTCCATACTTGTAAATTAGAAGTTAATTTAAGAGAGTGTAAAAAATTAGATTTATTCGTAGGGGTTAAGGATAATGTGTAGTCTCTAGTAACAAAATCCCCAAATTTCTGATTAGGAATAGATTTATAATTAATAACAATTTTATATATTTTTGAGATAAAATTTTTTCCAAATTAATTCACCATGTAAAATTTCATGCATAAGAATTATAAATTTGGGTGGTGAGTTAAAGGAAAAGCTCTGTATTGTCCTGCATAAATCTTTAGTGAAGGGAAGTAGACTATTGAGGACTAGCCAGTCTGATGATGGTAGATCATACATTTTAATCAAATTTTGTGCATCTAGAATAACTAGGTTCTTTGTGCAATGATACCAACATGTATTTTTTTCAGTTCCCAGTAACTGAGTGTATCTACATTAATATTATCAAAAATGTTTTTTGTAGTCTTAAAGAGGAATATAAGCTGGATCCATAATTTAATATCAATATTGTTGTTAACAAAGCTTCTTAAAGACTTATAAATATGGTTTAAATAATCTAGGTTAGTGAGTTTAATAGTATTATATTGTATATTGATACAGAGTACGTGCCAAAGTTTGTTACTTAGATTGCTTAATTGCAGTTCTGTTATTAATTTATTTTCGTTTAGGATAATACTTGCATGTAATGATTTCTAATCTGAAGAATATTAGGGGATCCATTTTAATATTGCTTTAAGGTTAGAAGCGTTAATGTAAGATTCTACATCTGGGAAATTTATTTCTGCAAGTTCCCATGGCCTAATATGGTTTGATAAAGCTATTCTATGTTTCTTAGGAAACCACAAAAATTTTAAGAGAATTTTATTTATTTCTTTTAAAACGTTTTTACTGGGTAATATAGGAATACAGAGAGCTATGCAATTTATTTTTGGCAACAGGATCATTTTAATTAATTGTAATCTATCTTCAAATTTGAAATGTAATTTATTCCATTTCTCTGTGAAATTTTTAATGTGCTTATAATGTTTTTATAGTTTGTGTTTAAAGTTAGATCAGTATTTTCACATATGTCAATCCCTAAGTACTTCAAAGAAAAAAAACTGTTTCCCAATTATTTCATTAGTAGTCAAATTAATATTATCATTAAGGTTTTTTTTTATTTAAAAGCATATGGTTAGATTTAGAGCTGCTGATTTTTAGGCCAGAAATACAATAACATTTTTTGACTAGTAAATCCAATTCCTGTAAGGATTCTTCTGAATTTATTAAAGTAAGTGAGATATCATCTGCAAATAGCATTATTTTAGAATTAAATTGTTTATTTATATTTAAGCCTAGAATTTTAAAATCAGAATTAATTGCCAAGAAAAGGGGTTCTATTGCTAAAGCAAATAAAATTGAAGACATTGGGCAACCCTGTTTGGTACCTTTAGTAATTTTAATAGATTCTGACATAAATAGACCTAATTTTACATATGCTAGATTGTTATAATAAATATTTTTTATAAAAGTAATGAATTGAGTAGGGAATTTATATAATTCAAGAATTTTAAAAAGATATTTCCAGGTTATTGAATCAAAGGCCTTCTCAGTATCAAGAGTGATTATAAGAGCTTCTTGGTTATCTCTATTTAAGATATCTATAGTAGTTAGAATTCTTTGAATATTGTCTTGAGTGTGTCTATTATAAATAAATCCCATTTGATCCTGAAAGATAAGATGGGTTAATGATTTCTTAAATCTGTTAACTAGAATAGACGTTAATAGTTTATAGTCATTGTTAATCAAAGAAATTGGCCTATATGATTTGCACGAATGAGAATCTTTATTTTCTTTTAGTATGAGAGTAATTAATGATTATCTCCACAAGGGTGGATTTTTACCTTGCAAATAAGATTCATTCAGAGCTTTGTGTAAGACTGATATAGCTGAAGATGGTAAGAGTTTATATATTTCATTAATAATACCATCAATGTCTGGTGATTTATTATTTTTGCATTCTTTAATTTTTTCATTAATTTCCTTAAGAGAGATTTGTTTCTGAATCTCATTAATCAAATTCTCTGGTAGATTTGTAATTCCGGGAGGTCCAGACTGAGGTCTGAGATTTCATGTTGAGAGTCTTTGTTTTTGTACTGTTCCGAAAAATGATATTTAATGGCATCTAAGATATCACTTATATCGGAAACTTTTTTATTATTTCTCTCTTCATGAAACATACTGACAATATTATTTTCAATGGAATTTCTTTTCACTCTCAATGTTAGATTACGCATATATTTTGGAGATACAGAAAAATAATCTAGTTTTAATTTTTCTAGTGCCAAATTGGTTTTATGAGTTAGGATGTCATTATATTTTTTATTTAAGGATTCAATTTCCTTTTTCTTATGCAAAATGATTCTTGTATTATCTTTGTTAATTAATACAATTTGTTTTTGTATATTAGATAATTCAGACTCCCATTCCTTCATTTTATTATTAAACCATGCAATAATTTTGCCATATAGATAGGCTTTCAATGAATCTCAGAGGATTACTACATTTACTTCACTGGCTAGATTTGTATCTAGGAAGAATTATATTTCTGAGTCCAGCCAAGGTTTGAACTGTTTCAATTTAGTAATATAGGCTGGTATTCTTTTAGTGAAAGACAGTTTTTTAAAATCCATTTGAAGATTAAAAATAAGAACGTTGTGATCAGATATAGGGCACAGGATTGTTGCAAAGTGTGATATTTTTGTTTTTAGGTCTTGGGATATAAAAATCTTATCAGTTCTGGTTTGAGTCCTGTATCTAAAATCGCAGTGAGAAAATTCTAGCGAATTATCATTTTTGAGATAAAATAAATCATATAGTTGTAAATTATCTGTCCATTTTTTGAGATTTATCCCTATAGGAGTAATACAAAAAAGGTCTCTTATTAGTAGTTTCTCATTCATTAAATAAACAATTAAAGTCACCTCCTAAAACCAGACTACCTTTAGTATTGTTGATAATACGTTCTAAGTGTTTTTTTATTGTTGTTACCCCAATTCCCAGGAACCAATAAGTATTAATCAGTGTCCAAATTCTGTTTCTAAATGTTATTATTATAATTGACAAAAGTCCTTCCTTATCTTCATAATTATATATAATTTGAGGAGAGATAATGTTTTTCTTCCACAATGTTAGAACACCTGTAGTCTTTTTGGTGTGTGAAGAATTAGATAATTTTAGGTATTCATTTGGGATCCAGTTAAAGCTATCATTCATTTTGAAGTGGGTTTCTTGTAAGAATATTACTTGTGCTTTATTTAGTTTCAAGTATTTTAGTAGCTTGGATCTTTTCCCTGGACTATTTAAACCATTAACATTTAAAGAAAGAAAGGTCAAAGCCGTCATATTTGTTTAAAGGTTTAGAGTATTAATATGATGTGACAGCAAACATTCATAATATTTAAAACTCGTATATCCTTTTTAGAAAAATTATGTTTTGATGAGAAGGTGCTAATTCCCAATAAAAAATACAACTTAATATTTGACTGAGGCCTTATAAAAGAAAAAAAAACATTTAAAACTAAATGTTTTGTACTCAGTAAATCCATTAACTGACATGGAATGTAGAACATTCCTAATCTGACAGAATAAAAATATCCAGTCAGATTAACCATCACTCCAAAATTTTGAAAAAAAGATTTGCTCAGCTTGAGGCTCCGGAGTATGCTTTTTATAAAATTCTTTAGACTAATTGGTATGAGAGAACAACAATATGTTGGTGTAATATATAGTTTGATTGTAATCAGTGCATTTAGATTTCACTAATTAACTTCTATTTGTTTAAAGGATTTATATTCTCACTATTGTATGAGTAGTTATAGAGTCAAAGAACTAATAGTTTAACAGTGAACATGTACAAGTGGAGTTATCAAAGAAAGAGTTCTAGAGATAATTGGCTACATAAATATTCTATTAAATTTAAAGATGGGTAAATAACAACAACATTTACTAGAATGATTCAGTAAAGTAGTAGATCGGCATTTAATTTTTTTTATAGTGACAAATATTCTATATAACTGACTAAATCACTTCCCTTATTATGAAGTGTTTTATAAATGGTACTTCTCTATATAATAATTTCCCATATTGCCCTACTGTCACTAATCATTGACAGCATTACAATATTATAATCATGTATAAAGGCATATGGAATTAGAGTGTACATCTGCAATTGGTGGTGATTGAAGGAATAGAAAACTGCTCAAGTGTTTCTTATCTATCTTCAAACTTCATAAATTTCAATTATTCATGGAGAGATATCAACATTAATTAACAAACACCAATTTGATTTCTAAATTTATGTACAGATATATATACAGAAGCATGTTTCAATATTTCATCAACAATCAAATAATTTTCACCTTTATGAGGTTAAACTTGGTGGATTAAGCAGTTTCAAATATATTTAAATAAAGAATCTATTACTTATTCAGAGGATTTTTTTTATGTACCAACAAGTCTGCAAAATTATTTCAGATTGCTGATTCTCTCTCTTCTAAATGCTTTTTAGTTTTTACTGCACTACAAGAGTCTTTCTTATTCATTCTACTATTTCAAACAAATGAGCGGCATTACAGTTATAAAGTAGTGTGTAACTATGTGATAACCATGAATATAACAACTAAAAAAAAATGAATTAGTCAGTTATTGTTTTCTTGTGAGAGACATCCCAATTTACACTGTATTAATGGGATTAGGTCTTCTATACTTTGCAGATTTGGTTTGGCACAATAATGTTTAAATATCATATTACCTATTGCAGCTAGTCTCGCTGCTGTCAAGAGTTTATATACATATATATATATATATATATATATATATATATATATATATATATATATATATATTTGCTCCTCTTCTCATTATCTGCTTTCTCTTTCCATTTCCCTCAACCTGTTTTTAATGAAATGAAACAAATTCACCCTATAATCCTTAGCGTTTGTCTTGATGAATTATTAGAGTCTATATTGCGAATTTTGTTCTGTGTAAATAATAAGGTAGGCTCACTTTCATTTAGCCCCAATTTCAAGAAATATATAACCCGCGGTGGTGGTGCTGCAGTAGCGTTGTCGCCTCACAGTAAGACGCTGTCCAGTTCGATTCTCAGCTAGAGCGTCTTCTGCATGGAGAAATGTGTGAATGGGTGTTCCTTCGTTGAAGGTTGTTTGTCAGGCCTGGCAAGCTGGTACATAAAAATCAACTGCCAATCATTAGAGGACCGAGTTCCGCTGTGGCGACCCCTAACCGGGAAAAGCCGAAAGACACAAACAATTCAAAGGCAAACATAAATCACCTATCTAGCTAAATATCTATTCCTCACCCTTTTCCCCTACTATTTCATATGAGAACATAATGTCATTTAACAGTGGCAATTTTCTAAAGCCCTATCATTTTGAGATTAGTTTAACTAATTCAAATTCCAAGCTGCAGAGTAAAGTTTATTTGTCTTAGCACTAAGCATGACAAACAAAGAGTTATCAATGACCTGGGCATGTGTGTCACTTGAACCAGCCCTTATAACAACAGTATGATGCATCTCCTCAATTAAGAATACTATAGGGTGCAGCAAGCCACAGCAAAATAGAGTGAACACCCCAACATGAATCTGAAAATACCAGAGCCCAAACATGAGGTGGTGGTACTAGGAAGCAAATTTATACGCTTCCGTTTGGCAATACTTATTATTTTACTCATTGAGGAGGCTTTAGCAAGAGTAGTCTAGGTGTGTTTAGAGTCAATTTTAATGAAATACTAATGTCGTATTTTAATAATTTGCTGTCAAGTTATTTCCTTTGCTGTACTTTCCTGGACCTCTGTGGTGTGTAATAAGGAGTATGTAAAAGCAAACATTACAGTGTGCTGTAGTATTTCCTCACTGAGGTCATGCAACTTGATGAAAACAGCACTTCCCCTGAAATCTTTTTAAATGTATGAAACCTTATTAAAGAAACCATAATATAAACATTCCTATAGTGAGACAACCTTCTGTGTTTCATATTCTTAAGTTTAAATGTAATACCTCGAAAGAAACAAATCAGGGAATGAATGGTATGTCTCAATAAGGTTTTAATAGATCTTCAAGTAATTAGTACTTTAATATATATTTTTGGTACTCCTCCATCGTCAGGGCAACAGTTATAATGATTGCTTTTCATTTAATACGACACTGCCCCATGTGATGTTCAAATTTCTTATACTCATTGAATGGCAGAAAATAGCATGTGCAAGGTGACAGCTACATTGCAATTTTGAGTTTTACTAACCTACTAGTGATTGCAGAGAGAGAGAGAGATTGAATTGAACAGCAATTAGGATTGCTCTTTTCCCTCAGGTGTCAGTTGTGAGAATGAATACTGGTTCACGATCAGACCATTTTCTGATTTGAATCTGTAAACCTGAGGTGTGTACTTTCACTGTTTCTTATTCTACCAACAGAGTAAAACTACCCCAATGTGTATAATTTTTAGTGCTTGTAATTGTACTGACATAGTAAACTGCCATGACATGTGTACTTCTAGGTGTTTGTTATTCTACTGAGAGTCTACTCAGAAGCCCAAAGTGATTGTACATCAATCCCTGCACGATGAAACGCTTGACTTTGCATCACTTACATTATTCCCAGCATACGTTTTTTTAACTTCTTTTTGTAATGGTATTTTTTGTGAAGTAGACACATCAGGGTACTCTAGCATTATGGCTCACATACAATAATTATTATAGACAGGAAAAAGTAAGTGTGTGTCGCCAAGTTCAGCATCAGTCATCAGATTACTGCGAACTCCTCTTTAGGTTCAAGCAGTTTTTTTTTTTTAAATGGTGCCCCAATAACGGAAAAGCACCATATTTTAAAACAAAGTGGAAAAAGTTCTGTCTTTACCAGAACTGAGAGCAAAGGTAATAGGAAAGTATTTACTCATTTCTAAATTGTATTTGTCATTAATGATCAGACCTTTCAAACAATGGCAGTTGTAATCAATCAACTGTTCAATAGAAGATATATATATATTTTTCCAATTCTTGCAGGCATTTCTGTTTTGATATATAAGTGGATTCCCATGAACATACAAGGGTACTAATGTGTTAGACTATTAAAACCATATTATGAAAGTCAAGCTGCTTATTTTATTGAACTGTTAATTTCCTCAGACACTCGAGGATTTTTAGGTTGCAGTGATGAGGTCATCGTGCTTTGCATAACTCCGCCCTGGTTGCTGTAGAGCCCATTACTAACGGGATTTATTCAGAACAGATCAGTATTTCTTCAAACTGCTAGCACTTAAATATGTAATTCTTTTGCATTTTATACTTCAAAACAACTTTCAAACTACTGAAGCAATAATACAGATAAAACTAATCATGTTACATGTCAGTAGCACTAGCTCAACAAAAACATGGGAATCCAATACAGTACCCAAAGTACGATCAAAGCAAGCTTTTTTATATTAGACAAAGTTAGCTCACAGACAACCATGAGTGCACTTGAATGTAGAAACTTCTCTTCATTTCAAAGTAACACTCGCGGTTATTGTTTCATGAATACAAGTTTAGAATGTTAAAACACTAGGCTGGTCTGAATAATGGAAAAAGAAACTGTGTCATGTTTAAACCTTATATTGATAGAAAATGCTTGAAACAACTTCAATAAAACAGATGTTACTTTGTAATACATGCATAAACCAAGTTTTGATAATACCTATATCAGGTTTCCGATTAAATAATCAGTAATTTAACCCTTCCCTTTTCTCTTCTTCACTTTCTTTCCCTTCTCCCTTCTTCACTTAATAAAGAAAAAAAGAGAAATAAATAAAGGGGGAACAGACAATTCAAGAGAGGAAGCGCAGGGTCTGATTAACTATACATCTTAGGTATTCTTAGCATTTATATCTAATACGAGTGTAGTAATATTAATTTTAGATTGCAAATTTCACTGGTAAAATAAATGAAGAAGTATTCAAACAAATAAAGTAATGATACATACTTCTTTTAAATCTCCATACACATTTTATGATTTAGTTTGATCCTTGGGAGAACTAGGAAGTCCAGTATTTTTAGAACCAGTTTTTAATTTCTTCTGTCTTACATCCATCCAATTATTTTTCTCAGATGTTCTTTTAAGGGTTGTAGATGGTGACCAGTCCATGCCTTCTGGGATTGTAATGATGTTGTTGTTTTGGATGAAAGAGACAGCTTCCTCAATACTGTTAAAAGATCTCATCTCATTCTGATGAACGATTTTGATTTTAGCTGGATAGACTAATTATGCCTTAATTTTATTTTGCTTTAATAGCCTTACCAGTGGCCAAGAACTTTTTCTCTTTTCCAGGCCTCTTGTGGAGTAGTCATTGTCAAACCTTATTTGATTTCCTTTGAATAACAAGGGACTTTTCCTCCAAGCTGTTTTTAGTATAAGTTCTTTATCTAAGAAGGATAGGAACTTCACAACTATGGATCTTGGAGAAGCATTAGTGGAAGAAGGAATAGATTTTCCAATGGCTCTATGCGCTTTTTCAATCCCATAGGACAAACCTTCTTTTAAGTCCAAGAATTCAAGCAGCCAGGAATTTAGGAAGGAAATAATATCTTCTCCTTCTGTTTTTACAGGGAGACCAAAGATTCTAATATTTGTTCTCCTCTTTCTGTTTTCAACATCATCTACCTTATTTATCAGCCAGTTATTTTGTTGCAAGATGGTCTCACAGTGGGATTCATCTTCTTTAAGTCTTTTGTCTAAATTATTCAGTGAAGTTTCAATGTTCAGAATTTTTGGATTGTTGCTGTTGGAGAATTTCCTTCAGAACATCAGTTTGTTGTTGACAGTTCATCTTTAAAGTTTCAAGGTTATCAGTAAATCTATCCATTTTTAAGGATAATTCCTGGAGAGTGGCAGATATAGACTGGATCTCTTTCCTCAGTGTGGAATCAGCGTGTGAAGATTTTTGAGTTGCTCATCTCTGTTCAGTTGTATAATCATTAATTTTGACATGAATTTTTTTAGGAAAAGGCTCCATAATTGAAAGACTAGTAGATTATAGTTTCTCAAACAGTCTGTATAACTTTTAAGGAGCTGATAATAGAATTTTAAATAATAATTTCCCTGTTTCTTAGTAACTGATGTGGAGCACAAGAAAAAAGCTGTTACCAGTTGGCCATTTAGGCTCTGCCCCAGGCTCAGTTATTCTAGGTGTAGTTTTTATCACACTTGACAGAAACTACATTATCTAAAGCATGCCTTTCAGCTTTCACACTGCTGACAGTAGCACTTTTAGTGTTTGTGGCATAGAATGTAGCAGTGGGACCCATTACCACCACTTATAATAAATTAAAATACTACTTCCTGCTTTTTTGTTTCACAAATGTTATATTTCTTACTACATTGTTAGCCTTTGAAGCAGACAAATCAGTTTTAAATATTGTAACATTAGCAAATGAGAGTTCTTCTAAAGATACTGACTTATTAGACTTCTTGTGATCAAGGTGCATTTCCCATTTTCTTATTACTAGGTAAAGCACTTTTAAACCTCTCTACTTCGAAACATTCTAAAATTTTTTGCTTTACTGTTGATATCTAATGCAGATAGAGCTTTAAAGTATATTTTAAAACATGCACCTGAAATGCATCTCAGAGTTTTCTAGGCTTTCCACATTAAAACTCCATTTATAAAATATTGGTTGCAATTCTGGAGTTATAGAAGCCCTAACTACACTCTTTCTTATTTATCATAGCCCATACAGTCAGTTTTTAAAAGTCTATATGTGTTTTCACTGCCTTTTCCCTCAGCTGGGATAAACATTTTTCCCAGTGTCTTCAGCTCCATGTCTCTGTGGTGGCATAGAACTCAAATGCCATCAAATAAACATCAGTGCATCCTCCCTAATTAGGTTCTTCAGAGACAGTACAGTTCTAGTTTTGGCATTTCCATTGCCTGAGTTGGTGGTAGTTCAAGTGATTGTAAAAGATCCCACCCCATTTATCTAAAAAAGAATAGGTCAAGTTCCCCAGAGCTCTGACTAAATCTCCCTAGTTAGTATGAGTACCATCTGAGGCCAATCCTGAAAAAAGGTTGTTGCCCTAGTGGGAGTAACCCAGCCAACAAAAGTATAACATAAATAAATAACATATCAGTGAAGTAGCTGTAGCAGTGTCAGTTGTGAGCTACAGATTTAAGGATAAAGAACAAATAATTAGGGAAAATGAGCCAAATTGTGGACACTTTTTAAATTATGGTACTGCTAGCTTAGAACGTCTGAAAATATTTTCTAAGTTTAGGACAGATGGAACAAAAATTGGGAAGAATCTAAGAGCATTCCTGCAAAATCTCAACATTTGAGAGGTATAGCATTGATCGGTCCCAGCCTATGATTCCACAGCTTTGCTAATCATTACTCCCTGGCTGCAGTGTCCAGTTAGCCATGCCAGGAAAACAACAGTCGTGGTGCAGCAGGGAGGGAATTAAAACCCAGCATAGGTACTGACAGGAGCTGAAAATTGGCAAGTGTCTTGCCACCTGCTCATTCGCATACCACCAGTGTAAGTCCAATATGAGACTAGACACTGGAGACATAAAAGCACAAATTTATTACCACAAGTCAAAAAGAAAACCAAAATAATAACCCACTTTGTTTTCTATTGTCATATAATAATAACAGTCCCTTAGGCTGCTTTCACCCAAATATTAACAGTTCACAGAAAACCTCCAGCATACAGGCTACTTTTTTAAAGTACAAGGCTGTAGGCCTCTCCGAATCCCTCCTTCAAGCTGTGTAAGCAAGTTCTTTGGCAGAAGGCACATTCCATAGGTTAGGCCCAACTGAGCTCTTCTGCTACATGCTTCCAAGGTTTTTCTTCATATAATCTTTCAGATGAGAAACTAACTTTGTGCTTTGATGCTGTCAACCAGTCTCCTTATATACAGCATTTACAGCCAGAGAGTTTGTCAGTGTTAGTGGTGCAACAAGTAGCATACTCACCTTTGGAGCTGAAGGCTGTAGGTTCTAGTCCCAAACCAGGCAGACAGATTTCTGGCAGTGTAGCATAGGGGTGTGCTACACTTCTGAGTGTGTCGTCCTTTTCAGGAGACATTCAACTGATGACCTATCTACATGAGTTGGTGGTAGCTCAGGTCAATGTAAAAGATCCCATGGAACCAATCAAAAAGATTAGGGGAAGGTCCTCAATGTCCTGACCAAATTTCCTCAATTACTGTATTATGAATACCCAACTGCGGTGGTGGTGTTGCGGTAGCATTGTCACCTCACAGTAAGACGTTGTCCTGTTCGATTCTCAGCTAGAGCGTCTTCTGTGTGGAGACATGCATGAATGGGCATACCTTCATTGAAGGTTGTGCATCAGGGCTGGCAACTTGGCACATAAAAATCTACTGCCAATCATTAGCGGACCAGAGATCCGCTGTGGCAACCCCTAACCGGGAAAAGCCGAAAGACACAACAACAACTGTAATATGACTACCACCTTGGATATCCCTTAAAAAGAAGCTACTAGCCTAGTGGTACTAACCAAGTCAACAAAGGATAAATAAAATTGATAGCTAGTTTACTGCTATGAGAATATTCTGACACACCAAACTGCAGTATACTTAAAGGGAGTTCATGTCAATCCATCCAAAGCAGTTTTGTCAAATGCAAATAAACCAAAATCAGTTTGCTGAAACTGCCTTCAGAGAAAATTGTAACTTTTCTTTTTTGCAGGAGGGCAAGCCCCACTACACCCAATATGTGGTGGGGGGGAAGGCCCACTGGAATTATATATACCAACTCTGAATTCACACAACAGTGGAGAAAAAGGCAATCTTCATTTTCATCAAAGGTGGTTTCAGTGAACTGGGTTTGGATTCTTCACCTTTGCTGAAATTGCCTTTGATGGACTGACATGCCCACATTAAAAGGTACTTTATATATTTTATACATTTTGCCTAAATTATATACTGCTTCTATTATCTGACTATTTGCATGTTCTCCTATGAATTGTTGTGATGTATGAAGGTCTTCACATTTTATACACATAGTATGAAAAGTAATAGCATGATTGCATTACAGTTAATAATATTGTTTATGTTACTGTGTGTTTTATTTGTCTCTTTGTGAAGCTTTTCTCCATGGGCTTCCCTCTAAATGATCTATTCTCAGTGAGGCATACTCACTCAATAAATAGTCATATACATAAATACACACATACATAGATACATACTAGACATACCTACATAAATGTATATGCTGTAACTCACCTGGTCACAAATTGTACTAAACAGCCTGGATAAAATTATTTTTTTATTTAACATTTGTTTACCGGGAAAGTCCGACTTGAAACAAAGCCCATTTTCAGCAGAGGCCCAGGGAGAAATGCTCCAGACACATGTCTTTGGAATGTGGGATGAAACTGGAGCACCTGGACTAAACCCACGCAAGTTCAGGGAGGGCATACAGACTCTGAACAGGAGGCACCCCAGCCAAGAATTGAACTGGAGAACCTCTTAGTGTGAGGGAGAATGCTACCGCTGCACCACTGCACCATCCAAAATCCTTCTACATTTAGGTAAAGAGCACCATCTACTCACAGAAGACATTAAAATCAGCCATAGCTAGGAGAATAGGTAACGTCCACAACTGGTCAGTTATTTACTAACCGAAACCTTGATCAAACAGTCACCACACTCACCGGGCTAGATACCTATAGTGTGAATCACCACACCTTGGAATGGATTCTTATCAATAGACCAAGTAAACAGTTAACATTCCACCTGTAGTGAACAAAGCTCTATCCATAAAACCTGCAAAAGGACATTTGATTGAAATTAAATATGCATGTGGAGGTAAATGTTTTATTATGGAGGCAAGCCTGCATCACCCCCCCCCATGTATGTACACTAGAGTAAGTTGCATCTCATCAAACCCCCTTTATAACTGCAGTTGAATATTGTTATTCAGAAAAAAAAATCAAATATTTGTCTTCTTCTTTTTATTTGGTGATTTCAGTTTGTCTGATGTGAGCATTTGAGTTTCATTAGAACACAGCTCCTGTAGCCCACGTTTCATTAGAACACAGCTCCTGTAGCCCATGTTTCATTAGAACACAGCTCCTGTAGCCCAAGTTTCATTAGAACACAGTTCCTGTAGCCCACGTTTCATTAGAACACAGCTCCTGTAGCCCACGTTTCATTAGCCCACGTTTCATTAGAACACAGCTCCTGTAGCCCACGTTTCATTAGAACACAGCTCCTGTAGCCCACGTTTCATTTGAACACAGCTCCTGTAGCCTACAATGCTATGCTTATTTTCCAGCTACAAAGAACAATAAGTTTATGGGATTTTAATTAGTACACATTCCTTTTCTAGCCACGGCCTTAAATCTCTTTATGGGTGCCCTTGTCACCAGACACTTAAGTCATGTTACCCAGGATACATATGCAGTGATTGGAGTAACGCATTACAAAAGTAACGTGTTACTGTAATACATTACATTTTTTAGTAACTAGTAATACTAGGCATTACTTTTCAGTATAGTAACGCAGTAATAGTAATGTTACTTTTTTTAGTAACTAGTAATGCAAATGTGCATTACTTTTTGCATTACTTGGTTTTTGGATCCAAATTCCAATTTTTTTTCTCTTTGTTTTTTATTTTTCGCACTTTGTGAGCTGATGTCATCACGTGCATGATGACATCAGCTCTGTCAGGGCTACCAGCCTGTCGGAAATGAGCTCAAGGAGCTCATGTCATGCACGCATTTCCGGCTGTTCAAATGCTCTATGAGCGGGAACGGCACTCTGAACGGATTTAACTGAATGAAATGCGAGCAGGGTAAGGAAACCTTTTTATTTTTTTCTGAAACAGGAATTATGTTCAGGGAAGGGAGTGTGTGTGTGTGTGTGTGTGTGTGTGTGTGTGTGTGTGTGTGTGTGTGTGTGTGTGTGTGTGTGTGTGTGTGTTTATGTGTGTGTGTGTGTGTGTGTTTTGGGGAGGGCAGTATAAGCGCATTTGCAATCCCTGTTAGATCTGCAAACAAACACTCATTAAACAAAGTCAGCCCTTTGACTCTCAAATCAATGTTATCATGGTTGGACGTACTGTGATCCTATATTTGTTTAGACTGCAATGAGTACCTTCTGGCATAAATCTATACTGTGAACTTTATTGGCAGAAGCTGTATGGCAAACCTCATTTAACAAGGATCAAAAGTTGGTCATATTTTCAGAATTTCATGTTTAGTATTGTATTTCAATAAAAATTTGTGTTTCACCTTTACGTTATTAATCTACACACATATATTAAAACATTTTTAAATAAGATTTATCTAGTGCATCAGAACAAAATATATATGTAAAAGATTTACAAATGTTAAATTTCAGAAGTAGAATAATTTGACATCAGGCACTACATGCACTCCATGGTTGACTTAGTAAATAGAAAGGCCAGGACTCATGAACCCTTTATGCCAAGCACAAAGTGCTGACTCCATGTTTGCATTACACATAAAGAATAGATCGTCAGGTTTGAGTTACCAGTGTTCAGGCCTGTAGGCCAGCATGGGACACAAACTCCAGAATTTTGTACTGAAGCTTTTTAATACCCGTACATAAATCCAATTTATTTTTAAACAAGTTTAAAGTTTTAGATGTCTGAATATCATTGGAGACTTTATCTCACAGTATGAGAATAAACGGAGTTCAAAAAACACTTTCCTTACTAGTCCTATTGAAATGGATAGCAAACATAGAATGTACATGCTTAAATATCCTAGAATACATTTTCAGACATAAAGTTAATGTTAGTATCTCATCACTGAAGGCCTTGTAAACCAGGAAGTGTCTTCCCCTTATACGTCTGTAGTTGATATTGTGAAGGTTCAGTTAATGTAACCTTGCTGCATAATGCTAGTCCACACATAATAGGATTCTCTTAGTAAATTTTCATTGATTGAGTTCAAGCCTATTGTTTGAGTAGTTGAGTATACCAGAACAGACCAATGAAGAACATATAAATGATATTGTTAGTTAATGGCAATCCTATATGCAGAGCCATGACTAGGGCTGGGCAAAAGGATAGCTGCCCTGGGTGCAAACTGTTAGGAAGTGCAATTGGAAGCTCCAGATTGGGTGAAAATGTAATAGACTGATTTAAGACACCACTGGTGATATTATGGCTCCCTAAACGAATGGGTTTAGTAGCTCAGGGTGTTAGTAATTATAGCAAGGAGCATATGTAAACTCTTTGATGCAGTTCCAAGTCCATTTTCTGAGGATCATTTTTATTATTTATTTTTTTGGTCCTCATCTTTGGGATGAGGGGTTGTCAGTCTGGACACACCCCAGTGAGCTGACCTAGATACAGATCTGCTGACATACATTTTCCCGGTAGTGATTTATTTACTTTAATTCACATCATCACATGTCATGCAGATGTGAGCATGCTGACTTAATTAGCATCCTGATGGGGCTGTCAGTTAAGAGTTTGCACATCTTTTAAATGTTATTCTAATTCTACATTTCTTGAACATTAAAAAGTTTATTAAGGTTAAAGTGTAAAAATTAAAACTCTAATATCAGGCATCAGTGGCACAGTGTCTTGGAAAGATGGCTACATACATCCAGCAAGCGGGCTGCTGCTCCCCTGCACCCCTGCTATACATACTTTTAAGTGCTTTGCAGTCATGGGGGGGGGGGTGTAAAGTCTTTTTCAAAATAGTGACTAAAGGTTGATGATCAGTGTCTGTTTGATCAGGTCTACCATAAATGTAGTCACTGAACTTAGAACATGCGAAAACAACTGCTGAAAGTTCATTTAATGTAACATCAGCAATTTAATTCTTCAAGGGCAGCAGGCACTGAATTTGTAAATGAAAAGTTCTTTGCTCGTAGCAACCTCTTCATTAGTTACACTTCTCTTTAATGTGGAAATATTCAGACAATTTTTACTTCCACAGAGAATGTGCTTATTGTTGACTGATATTGGTGGATTGTAATGAAATGACAGATGTTTGAGTGGCCCTTTATGGTTGAAAGCTTTAGCAGATTAGCCTAATGTATGTTGTTGAAAATTTGATGGGTTGTAACTTGTTATAGGTCTTGTGTTGCTAGTTGTATGTACTTTGGTTTAAGTATTAAATTGTGACTCTGACTATAAAGACTAGTCTGTGGGACTTTATAAACTGTAAAATGCTACTCATCATTATAGTAACACTGTGTATACAACTTTAATACACTTGTATTCGTGTGCAGTAAGCATGTATTCCTCACACACAAGTACTGTTTGAGTAAATCTGAATATGAGAATTGATAAACTATACTTTTGTAAAAGTAACTCAAAAGTAACTAAAAGTAACTACTTTAGTTAGTAACTAGTAATAGTAATATATTACTTTTTTAGAAAAGTAATAAGTAATAGTAATATATTACTTTCGCTTAAAAGTAACTAGTAATATTAACTTATTACTTTTAAAAGTAACTACTGCGGTGGTGGTGCTGCGGTAGCGTTGTCGGCTCACAGTAAGACATCGTCCTGTTCGATTCTCAGCTAGAGCGTCTTCTGTGTGGAGACATGCATGAATGGGCGTACCTTCGTTGAAAGTTGTGCCCATGAACATACAAGGGTACTAATGTGTTAGACTATTAAAACCGTATTATGAAAGTCAAGCTGCTTATTTTATTGAACTGTTAATTTCCTCAGACACTCGTGGATTTTTAGGTTGCAGTGATGAGGTCATCGTGCTTTGCATAACTCCGCCCTGGTTGCTGTAGAGCCCATTACTAACGGGATTTATTCAGAACAGATCAGTATTTCTTCAAACTGCTAGCACTTAAATATGTAATTCTTTTGCATTTTATACTTCAAAACAACTTTCAAACTACTGAAGCAGTAATACAGATAAAACTAATTATGTTACATGTCAGTAGCACTAGCTCAACAAAAACATGGGAATCCAATACAGTACCCAAAGTACGATCAAAGCAAGCTTTTTTATATTAGACAAAGTTAGCTCACAGACAACCATGAGTGCACTTGAATGTAGAAACTTCTCTTCATTTCAAAGTAACACTCGTGGTTAGTGTTTCATGAATACAAGTTTAGAATGTTAAAACACTAGGCTGGTCTGGATAATGGAAAAAGAGACTGTGTCATGTTTAAACCTTATATTGATAGAAAATGCTTGAAACAACTTCAATAAAACAGATGTTACTTTGTAATACATACATAAACCAAGTTTTGATAATACCTATATCAGGTTTCCGATTAAATAATCAGTAATTTAACCCTTCCCTTTTCTCTTCTTCACTTTCTTTCCCTTCTCCCTTCCTCACTTAATAAAGAAAAAAAGAGAAAGAAATAAAGGGGGAACAGACAATTCAAGAGAGGAAGCGCAGGGTCTGATTAACTATACATCTTAGGTATTCTTAGCATTTATATCTAATACGAGTGTAGTAATATTAATTTTAGATTGCAAATTTCACTGGTAAAATAAATGAAGAAGTATTCAAACAAATAAAGTAATGATACATACTTCTTTTAAATCTCCATACACATTTTATGATTTAGTTTGATCTTTGAGAGAACTAGGAAGTCCAGTATTTTTAGAACCAGTTTTTAATTTCTTCTGTCTTACATCCATCCAATTATTTTTCTCAGATGTTCTTTTAAGGGTTGTAGATGGTGACCAGTCCATGCCTTCTGGGATTGTAATGATGTTGTTGTTTTGGATGAAAGAGACAGCTTTCTCAATACTGTTAAAAGATCTCATCTCATTCTGATGAATGAGTTTGATTTTAGCTGGATAGACTAATTATGCCTTAATTTTATTTTGCTTTAATAGCCTTACCAGTGGCCAAAAACTTTTTCTCTTTTCCAGGCCTCTTGTGGAGTAGTCATTGTCAAACCTTATTTGATTTCCTTTGAATAACAAGGGACTTTTCCTCCAAGCTGTTTTTAGTATAAGTTCTTTATCTAAGAAGGATAGGAACTTCACAACTATGGATCTTGGAGAAGCATTAGTGGAAGAAGGAATAGATTTTCCAATGGCTCTATGCGCTCTTTCAATCCCATAGGACAAACCTTCTTTTAAGTCCAAGAATTCAAGCAGCCAGGAATTTAGGAAGGAAATAATATCTTCTCCTTCGGTTTTTTCAGGGAGACCAAAGATTCTAATATTTGTTCTCCTCTTTCTGTTTTCAACATCATCTACCTTATTTATCAGCCAGTTATTTTGTTGCAAGATGGTCTCACAGTGGGATTCATCTTCTTTAAGTCTTTTGTCTAAATTATTCAGTGAAGTTTCAATGTTCAGAATTTTTGGATTGTTGCTGTTGGAGAATTTCCTTCAGAACATCAGTTTGTTGTTGACAGTTCATCTTTAAAGTTTCAAGGTTATCAGTAAATCTATCCATTTTTAAGGATAATTCCTGGAATGTGGCAGATATAGACTGGATCTCTTTCCTCAGTGTGGAATCAGCGTGTGAAGATTTTTGAGTTGCTCATCTCTGTTCAGTTGTATAATCATTAATTTTGACAGGAATTTTTTTAGGAAAAGGCTCCATAATTGAAAGACTAGTAGATTATAGTTTCTCAAACAGTTTGTATAACTTTTAAGGAGCTGATAATAGAATTTTAAATAATAATGTCCCTGTTTCTTAGTAACTGATGTGGAGCACAAGAAAAAAGCTGTTACCAGTTGGCCATTTAGGCTCCGCCCCAGGCTCAGTTATTCTAGGTGTAGTTTTTATCACACTTGACAGAAACTACATTATCTAAAGCATGCCTTTCAGCTTTCACACTGCTGACAGTAGCACTTTTAGTGTTTGTGGCATAGAATGTAGCAGTGGGACCCATTACCACCACTTATAATAAATTAAAACACTACTTCCTGCTTTTTTGTTTCACAAATGTTATATTTCTTACTACATTGTTAGCCTTTGAAGCAGACAAATCAGTTTTAAATATTGTAACATTAGCAAATGAGAGTTCTACTAAAGATACTGACTTATTAGACTTCTTGTGATCAAGGTGCATTTCCCATTTTCTTATTACTAGGTAAAGCACTTTTAAACCTCTCTACTTCGAAACATTCTAAATTTTTTTTGCTTTACTGTTGATATCTAATGCAGATAGACCTTTAAAGTATGTTTTAAAACATGCACCTGAAATGCATCTCAGAGTTTTCTAGGCTTTCCACATTAAAACTCCATTTATAAAATATCGGTTGCAATTCTGGAGTTATATAAGCCCTAACTACACTATTTCTAATTTATCATAGCCCATACAGTCAGTTTTTAAAAGTCCATATGTGTTTTCACTGCCTTTTCCCTCAGCTGGGATAAACATTTTTCCCAGTGTCTTCAGCTCCATGTCTCTGTGGTGGCATAGAACTCAAATGCCATCAAATAAACATCAGTGCTTCCTCCCTAATTAGGTTCTTCAGAGACAGTACAGTTCTAGTTTTGGCATTTCCATTGCCTGAGTTGGTGGTAGTTCAAGTGATTGTAAAAGATCCCACCCCATTTATCTAAAAAAGAATAGGTCAAGTTCCCCAGAGCTCTGACTAAATCTCCCTAGTTAGTATGAGTACCATCTGAAGTCAATCCTGAAAAAAGGTTGTTGTCCTAGTGGGAGTAACCCAGCCAACAAAAGTATAACATAAATAAATAACATATCAGTGAAGTAGCTGTAGCAGTGTCAGTTGTGAGCTACAGATTTAAGGATAAAGAACAAATAATAAGGGAAAATGAGCCAAATTGTGGACACTTTTTAAATTATGGTACTGCTAGCTTAGAACGTCTGAAAATATTTTCTAAGTTTAGGACAGATGGAACAAAAATTGAGAAGAATCTAAGAGCATTCCTGCAAAATCTCAACATTTGAGAAGTATAGCATTGATCAGTCCCAGCCTATGATTCCACAGCTTTGCTAATCATTACTCCCTGGCTGCAGTGTCCAGTTAGCCATGCCAGGAAAACAACAGTCGTGGTGCAGCAGGGAGGGAATTAAAACCCAGCATAGGTACTGACAGGAGCTGAAAATTGGCAAGTGTCTTACCACCTGCTCATTCGCATACCACCAGTGTAAGTCCGATATGAGACTAGACACTGGAGACATAAAAGAACAAATTTATTACCACAAGTCAAAAAGAAAACCAAAATAATAACCCACTTTGTTTTCTATTGTCATATAATAATAACAGTCCCTTAGGCTGCTTTCACCCAAATATTAACAGTTCACAGAAAGCCTCCAGCATACAGGCTACTTTTTTAAAGTACGAGGCTGTAGGCCTCTCCGAATCCCTCCTTCAAGCTGTGTAAGCAAGTTATTTGGCAGAAGGCACATTCCATAGGTTAAGCCCAACTGAGCTCTTCTGCTACATGCTTCCAAGGTTTTTCTTCATATAATCTTTCAGATGAGAAACTAACTTTGTGCTTTGCTGCTGTCAACCAGTCTCCTTATATACAGCATCTACAGCCAATCAGAGAGTCTGTCAGTGTTAGTGGTGCAACAAGTAGCATACTCACCTTTGGAGCTGAAGGCTGTAGGTTCTAGTCCCAAACCAGGCAGACAGATTTCTGGCAGTGTAGCATAGGGGTGTGCTACACTTCTGAGTGTGTTGTCCTTTTCAGGAGACATTCAACTGATGACCTATCTACGTGAGTTGGTGGTAGCTCAGGTCAATGTAAAAGATCCCATGGAACCAATCAAAAAGATTAGGGGAAGGTCCTCAATGTCCTGACCAAATTTCCTCAATTACTGGATTATGAATACCCAACTGCGGTGGTGGTGTTGCGGTAGCATTGTCACCTCACAGTAAGACGTTGTCCTGTTCGATTCTCAGCTAGAGCGTCTTCTGTGTGGAGACATGCATGAATGGGCATACCTTCACTGAAGGTTGTGCATCAGGGCTGGCAACTCGGCACGTAAAAATCTACTGCCAATCATTAGCGGACCAGAGTTCCGCTGTGGCAACCCCTAACCGGGAAAAGCCGAAAGACACAACAACAACTGTATTATGACTACCACCTTGGATATCCCTTAAAAAGAAGCTACTAGCCTAGTGGTACTAACCAAGTCAACAAAGGATAAATAAAATTGATAGCTAGTTTACTGCTATGAGAATATTCTGACACACCAAACTGCAGTATACTTAAAGGGAGTTCATGCCAATCCATCCAAAGCAGTTTTGTCAAATGCAAATAAACCAAAATCAGTTTGCTGAAACTGCCTTCAGAGAAAATTGTAACTTTTCTTTTTTGCAGGAGGGCAAGCCCCACTACACCCAATATGTGGTGGGGGGAAGGCCCCCTGGAATTATATATACCAACTCTGAAGTCACACAACAGTGGAGAAAAAGGCAATCTTCATTTTCATCAAAGGTGGTTTCAGTGAACTGGGTTTGGATTCTTCACCTTTGCTGAAATTGCCTTCGATGGACTGACATGCTCACATTAAAAGGTACTTTATATATTTTATACATTTTGCCTAAATTATATACTGCTTCTATTATCTGACTATTTGCATGTTCTCCTATGAATTGTTGTGATGTATGAAGGTCTTCACATTTTATACACATAGTATGAAAAGTAATAGCATGATTGCATTACAGTTAATAATATTGTTTATGTTACTGTGTGTTTTATTTGTCTCTTTGTGAAGCTTTTCTCCATGGGCTTCCCTCTAAATGATCTATTCTCAGTGAGGCATACTCACTCAATAAATAGTCATATACATAAATACACACATACATAGATACATACTAGACATACCTACATAAATGTATATGGTGTAACTCACCTGGTCACAAATTGTACTAAACAGCCTGGATAAAATTATTTTTTTATTTAACATTTGTTTACCGGGAAAGTCTGACTTGAAACAAAGCCCATTTTCAGCAGAGGCCCAGGGAGAAATGCTCCAGACACATGTCTTTGGAATGTGGGATGAAACTGGAGCACCTGGACTAAACCCACGCAAGTGCAGGGAGGGCATACAGACTCTGAACAGAAGGCACCCCAGCCAAGAATTGAACTGGAGAACCTCTTAGTGTGAGGGAGACTGCTACCGCTGCACCACTGCACCATCCAAAATCCTTCTACATTTAGGTAAAGAGCACCATCTACTCACAGAAGACATTAAAATCAGCCATAGCTATGAGAATAGGTAACGTCCACAACTGGTCAGTTATTTACTAACCGAAACCTTGATCAAACAGTCACCACACTCACCAGGCTAGATACCTTTAGTGTGAATCACCACACCTTGGAATGGATTCTTATCAATAGACCAAGTAAACAGTTAACATTCCACCTGTAGTGAACAAAGCTCTATCCATAAAACTGCAAAAGGATATTTGATTGAAATTAAATTTGCATGTGGAGGTAAATGTTTTATTATGGAGGCAAACCTGCAACACCCCCTATGTATGTACACTAGAGTAAGTTGCATCTCATCAAACCCCCTTTATAACTGCAGTTGAATATTGTTATTCAGAAAAAAAAATCAAATATTTGTCTTTTTTTTATTTGGTGATTTCAGAAAATGCACTATGTTTGAAACACAGTGTTTCAGTTTGTCTGATGTGAGCATTTGAATTTCATTAGAACACAGCTCCTGTAGCCCACGTTTCATTAGAACACAGCTCCTGTAGCCCAAGTTTCATTAGAACACAGCTCCTGTAGCCCACGTTTCATTAGAACACAGCTCCTGTAGCCCACGTTTCATTAGAACACAGCTCCTGTAGCCCACGTTTCATTAGAACACAGCTCCTGTAGCCCACGTTTCATTAGAACACAGCTCCTGTAGCCCACGTTTCATTAGAACACAGCCCCTGTAGCCCACGTTTCATTAGCCCACGTTTCATTAGAACACAGCTCCTGTAGCCCACGTTTCATTAGAACACAGCTCCTGTAGCCCACGTTTCATTTGAACACAGCTCCTGTAGCCCACAATGCTATGCTTATTTTCCAGCTACAAAGAACAATAAGTTTATGGGATTTTAATTAGTACACATTCCTTTTCCAGCCATGGCCTTAAATCTCTTTATGGGTGCCCTTGTCACCAGACACTTAAGTCATGTTACCCAGGATACATATGCAGTGATGGGAGTAACGCATTACAAAAGTAACGTGTTACTGTAATACATTACATTTTTTAGTAACTAGTAATACTAGGCATTACTTTTCAGTATAGTAACGCAGTAATAGTAATGTTACTTTTTTTAGTAACAAGTAATGCAAATGTGCATTACTTTTTGCATTACTTGGTTTTTGGATCCAAATTCCAATTTTTTTTCTCTCTGTTTTTTATTTTTCGCACTTTGCGCTTTGTGAGCTGATGTCATCACGTGCATGATGACCTCAGCTCTGTCAGGGCTACCAGCCTGTCGAAATTGAGCTCAAGGAGCTCATGTCTTGCACGCATTTCCGGCTGTTCAAATGCTCTGCGAGCGGGAACGGCACTCTGAACGGATTTAACTGAATGAAATGCGAGCAGGGTAAGGAAACCTTTTTATTGTTTTCTGAAACAGGAATTATGTTCAGGGAAGGGAGTGTGTGTGTGTGTGTGTGTGTGTGTGTGTGTGTGTGTGTGTGTGTGTGTGTGTGTTTTGGGGAGGGCAGTATAAGCGCATTTGCAATTCCTGTTAGATCTGCAAACAAACACTCATTAAACAAAGTCAGCCCTTTGACTCTCAAATCAATGTTATCATGGTTGGACGTACTGTGATCCTATATTTGTTTAGACTGCAATGAGTACCTTCTGGCATAAATCTATACTGTGAACTTTATTGGCAGAAGCTGTATGGCAAACCTCATTTAACAAGGATCAAAAGTTGGTCATATTTTCAGAATTTCATGTTTAATATTGTATTTCCAATAAAAATTTGTGTTTCACCTTTACGTTATTAATCTGCACACATATATTAAAACATTTTTAAATAAGATTTATCTAGTACATCAGAACAAAATATATATGTAAAAGATTTACAAATGTTAAGTTTCAGAAGTAGAATAATTTGACATCAGGCACTACATGCACTCCATGGTTGACTTAGTAAATAGAAAGGCCAGGACTCATGAACCCTTTATGCCAAGCACAAAGTGCTGACTCCATGTTTGCATTACACATAAAGAATAGATCGTCAGGTTTGAGTTACCAGTGTTCAGGCCTGTAGGCCAGCATGGGACACAAACTCCAGAATTTTATACTGAAGCTTTTTAATACCCGTACATAAATCCAATTTATTTTTAAACAAGTTTAAAGTTTTAGATGTCTGAATGTCATTGGAGACTTTATCTCACAGTATGAGAATAAACGGAGTTCAAAAAACACTTTCCTTACTAGTCCTATTGAAATGGATAGCAAACATAGAATGTACATGCTTAAATATCCTAGAATACATTTTCAGACATAAAGTTAATGTTAGTATCTCATCACTGAAGGCCTTGTAAACCAGGAAGTGTCTTCCCCTTATACGTCTGTAGTTGATATTGTGAAGGTTCAGTTAATGTAACCTTGCTGCATAATGCTAGTCCACACATAATAGGATTCTCTTAGTAAATTTTCATTGATTGAGTTCAAGCCTATTGTTTGAGTAGTTGAGTATACCAGAACAGACCAATGAAGAACATATAAATGATATTGCTAGTTAATGGCAATCCTATATGCAGAGCCATGACTAGGGCTGGGCAAAAGGATAGCTGCCCTGGATGCAAACTGTTAGGAAGTGCAATTGGAAGCTCCAGATTTGGTGAAAATGTAATAGACTGATTTAAGACACCACTGGTGATATTATGGCTCCCTAAACGAATGGGTTTAGTAGCTCAGGGTGTTAGTAATTATAGCAAGGAGCATATGTAAACTCTTTGATGCAGTTCCAAGTCCATTTTCTGAGGATCATTTTTATTATTTATTTTTTTGGTCCTCATCTTTGGGATGAGGGGTTGTCAGTCTGGACACACCCCAGTGAGCTGACCTAGATACAGATCTGCTGACATACATTTTCCCGGTAGTGATTTATTTACTTTAATTCACATCATCACACGTCATGCAGATGTGAGCATGCTGACTTAATTAGCATCCTGATGGGGCTGTCAGTTAAGAGTTTGCACATCTTTTAAATGTTATTCTAATTCTACATTTCTTGAACATTAAAAAGTTTATTAAGGTTAAAGTGTAAAAATTAAAACTCTAATATCAGGCATCAGTGGCACAGTGTCTTGGAAAGATGGCTACATACATCCAGCAAGCGGGCTGCTGCTCCCCTGCACCCCTGCTATACATACTTTTAAGTGCTTTGCAGTCATGGGGGGGGGTGTAAAGTCTTTTTCAAAATAGTGACTAAAGGTTGATGATCAGTGTCTGTTTGATCAGGTCTACCATAAATGTAGTCACTGAACTTAGAACATGCGAAAACAACTGCTGAAAGTTCTTTTAATGTAACATCAGCAATTTAATTCTTCAAGGGCAGCAGGCACTGAATTTGTAAATGTAAAGTTCTTTGCTCGTAGCAACCTCTTCATTAGTTACACTTCTCTTTAATGTGGAAATATTCAGACAATTTTTACTTCCACAGAGAATGTGCTTATTGTTGACTGATATTGGTGGATTGTAATGAAATGACAGATGTTTGAGTGGCTGTTTATGGTTGAAAGCTTTAGCAGATTAGCCTAATGTATGTTGTTGAAAATTTGATGGGTTGTAACTTGTTATAGGTCTTGTGTTGCTAGCTGTATGTACTTTGGTTTAAGTATTAAATTGTGACTGACTATAAAGACTAGTCTGTGGGACTTTATAAACTGTAAAATGCTACTCATCATTATAGTAACACTGTGTATACAACTTTAATACACTTGTATTCATGTGCAGTAAGCATGTATTCCTCACACACAAGTACTGTTTGAGTAAATCTGAATATGAGAATTGATAAACTATACTTTTGTAAAAGTAACTCAAAAGTAACTAAAAGTAACTACTTTAGTTAGTAACTAGTAATAGTAATATATTACTTTTTTAGAAAAGTAATAAGTAATAGTAATATATTACTTTCGCTTAAAAGTAACTAGTAATATTAACTTATTACTTTTAAAAGTAACTACTGCGGTGGTGGTGCTGCAGTAGCGTTGTTGGCTCACAGTAAGACATCGTCCTGTTCGATTCTCAGCTAGAGCGTCTCCTGTGTGGAGACATGCGTGAATGGGCGTACCTTCGTTGAAGGTTGTGCGTCAGAGCTGGCAACTCAGCACGTAAAAATTTACTGCCAATCATTAGCAGACCGGAGTTCCGCTGTGGCGACCCCTAACCAGGAAAAGCCGAAAGACACAAGAACTTTTAAAAGTAACTAGCACAACACTGTCATGCCCTGAACAGCTTCTTCAGCATTTTCCAATCATTACAAAAATAAACATTTCTGTTACACAAAAATAAACTGAGCTATGGTTGTTACATCTGAAAAATAGGCTAAAGTACACATAAGAACAATTACTGAAGCAAAACAGGTCAGGACCTTTGGAATAAATATATGTGAGAAAGAAATTTGTTCAAGAAGGAAATTAAAAATTAAGTATCTTATACCTAAGTAAGAAATTAACACAACTGGTAAACATCCATACTTAATATCACTATATCAATCACTTGGCAAGCAAGGAACTTGTTCACTTGTCACTGATGTTTCTTCCTTTGCATTAACTGTTCATTTTATTATATGTAACCACATGCATACTATCCATAGCTTCTTTAGCCATCTAAATTATGTTGATTTAGTACTAACATCTAAAGTTCTAATGATTACAGTTTTTGAGTAAGCTATGGTAATAAATGTCTAAATGTTTTAAAATTGAAAAATAACAATTATTCATAAGTGCGTATCTGTAAGCATGTGGTTAGTTTCATAGGTTAGCACTAGGCTAAAGTTGCCTTTGTGGACATTTTAAGCCTAGTCAATTATCTCATGCAAGAACCAAACCTTGCACCTGATCTCATACATGTCAATATTTATAACCATCTATGGCATAGTTTCATGTTAATTCAATTATACTGTTCTATTATATCTTTAAAAGCTGTCTGTCAACATGTGAATATAGCAATGTTTATATATATATATATATATATATATATATATATATATATATATATGTGTGTGTGTGTGTGTGTGTGTGTGTGTGTGTGTGTGTGTGTGTGTGTGTATGTTTCTTCAATAATTATGTACAATTGCATTTAACTATTGTGATTCAGTACTTGTATACAGAGTTTTTCTTCTCAGACTGCCTCTAAGCAGGGGACTTTTAAGGTTCAGTCAACCTATCACAGTAAATAAATGCAAATAAATACATGAATTGGATAATAAACACAATGAATTTGGAAACAAATTAATAATTGTTTGGTAAAGAAAGTAGCAGACAGAAGTGAATCTTTGCATCAGTTGTATTTTTTCTCTGTATTTTTTCTTATTGCTCTCTGCTATACTAACTATGATTTGAAAGTTATTTCTATCAGCGTCGTCTTTATCTTCAGTAATCCACTCTCTAGCCATCTACTCAGGTTGCCTTCAGCTTCTGTCATAGAGAGGTAGCTCATAAGGAAAAGCCTCACTTTGTGGTTGTCATACGAGTGAATAAATGAATGTCTGAATGAATGAATGACTGAAAGAATGAATATGTAAACCGTACTTTTTGTACTGCATTGCAAATTGTCAGGTAATATTAACTACTGTAGTTTTTGCCTGCTTTATATAGAACTGGATTTCATCTAGCAGTGAGGCTTCTCTTGTTTCATCTTCACCTGAAGGTATAAAAATAGTAGGTTGGAAATATGTAACCTTTTAGGAGAAGCAAACAGATAATCTCACAAAGGATTTTCAGTCACTTCTTTTCTACTCTGTATTTCTTTCATTTGTTGGTCACTACTTGCATAAATTAGCATTTGCAATCATGTGGTTCATTTTAGGGTAGAGACATTGAAATGTCTTATTCACTGACTTATTAATTTTTGCAATAACATTCTATTCTTAGTTTTAGACACCTCTCTAGATCATTATCAGACATGATGTTAGGCAAATGCTACATTTCCTAGTTTATTGAAAACATTGAGTAGTTCAGTACACTAATGCTATATTTTTTATTATTGCCCCTGACTGTGCAGCTCTTAATGCTGTTTTCAGTCTTAGTGTTTTCATTAAAGGAGGGTCAGAACTTTTTATGCAATGCCCTGCCCTGCCTCCACCCCAACCAAGGGAGCCACACCTACTCTGATATCAGTGCGCATGGGTCATGGTCCATTCACACACCACAGGTCACCTTCCTGAATACTTATAGTTTTTACAGCCCTCCAGTTATACTTCCGGTCTCTACCATGAGCATTTTGGCAGTAGCTAGTTCCCGTGCAAACTGCTGAAAGGTGACCTAGTCTCCCTGTCTGATTCTTTAATGCTCAGGATGCTTGCTAAGCCTAGGTTGCTGGTGTCACAGTCAGAACTAAAGCCTCTATAATAGTGGACTTGTCTGGGAAATTAATGATATGTAGAATGAGACAGAGGCTGATGTCTACCCCCCTTAAGTTATCACTTACTATTATAGGTCAGCTCATTTACTGCCAAGTAGATTCATGCTTACAGGATTTACATGTATACATAGAGAGCAACTGCATGCACATATACCCTAGTGCACAATCAAAAACATGATTTTATAACTGCACACTACGGAACAGAGACACCAGTCTTTGAAAAAAGCATGGTTTGTTGTAAAAAAGTAAAAAAATAAATTACCAGATTTTCCCAAAAGAATAAAAGTTTTTTTGGCTTAACAAAAATGTACATCATCTATATGTAACTCATATAGTTATATTACAAATCTCTTTCAATGCACATCTCTCTCTCTCTCTCTCTCTGTCTGTCTCACTGCTCACTAGTGATCTCTTGGAGATTCTTGCAGATTCACACAAGAGGGTAATCGTCAGCATCCTGGTGTTGTATTCTTCCAGATCTCCCTTCATTTCTGCTGGATCTCTTGCAGAGTCACTGCTCTGAATATCAAATGTCCCTCCAAGAATGACAAACAACACTCTGCAGAGGCTTTCATCATCCCTAATTTTTATACAGCCTTTAATTGCTTCATTAAGTAAAACTGCTTTGTGTTATACAGGAAAGTTTCTCTCCTGCCCTCAAAGAAACATGCTTACTATGGTAGAGGAACACTCCTACTTAAAATAACAGTGTTTTATTTACAACAAATTCATTGCGGCAGGTTAAGATATACTATATGTCCATATTTACAAACTTTGGATCAATTGCACTTTCATCATTTAGCAAGACCCACCTCACTGTACTGCAGTATCCATGTGTTCTCTCACCAACTCACTGTTTAAAGTAAGATTTGTCATATAGAAAATATAAAACATTCAAGCAAAAGACAACTTTTCAGCTATGATAAGACAACAAAGATCTATCAGCATGCTATGCTAAAGAGAACTAGGACTGCATTAACGTTTTTCAGTTATAATTAATACACGACTGGCTTTAACTGCTACTATTGCTAATCACTTCACTGATCCACTTTGCAATGAGCACTGATTTTGTTTGGTATAATTTATTATAATAATACAATAAAAAATCAGAAAAATAAAATTTGAACAATAAATGCATATTATTGCAAGATTATTAAATGACAAATCACGTTGGGTAATGATTCATCTGTAACCCTTGTAACTAACATCATTGATTCCTGCTGTAAGCAGCATTTATGCTACTAGGTATGATTTACTGTAGATAATACAGTGTAAGATTCAGAACTCCAGTTCTAATTATAGCAGTAAAGTACTCCCAGGAGTCATGAGTATTCATTTTGAGAACACTTCATCACACAGTTTCACATTATGTCATAATGGCATTATATCCTTTGTAGTTGATTAAATTGAAGACAGCAGGACTATAACATCTAGTTAGTGTCAATGGTTTAGCTGCAAACTCATGTAGAAGAAAATTCGAAGGCTGTAGGTTCTGTCCTTGCACTGGGCACTATAGTTAATACTGTAGCACTTGCACTGTAGCATGGCATGAGTGATGTTACACATTCAGTGCACCGCCCTCGTCATATTTTTATAATACCTGTGGTGAATGTTAAATCATGATAGGAAAAATTATGGCTTTTTGTGCAAAAACGCAAAAATAAATAAAATCATACATTGAAGCACAGTAAATTTCAAACCAAAAAGCATGAAGCAGTATTCTCATGACAATGTCACAGGTACAGGTAAAAATCAATCTAATTATTAACACATTTTACTAACTTCTTTGACCACTGAGATTATTAGTCTTAAATATAAAGTGTAGTTAAATAAACACAAGTAAGCAACAAATTATATTTAAAATAATCAACAGTATTTTACTAATAGTGTATTCTACTATACATTATTCCATCTTTCTGGATGAAAATTTTCATTCAGATGTTTTCAATTACTTTTCTGATTTTGTAACCTTGACCACTGCTGCGACATCTTTTGTGAAAATGGGTGCACTGTTTGTTCTAGTTTCATTTAGTTTATCACAGTAGAAAAATCATCATGCATCACTCTTTAATCCAGCTGACTCAGTATTATTAAAATAGACACACTGCAGGGTTATGGATAAATAATCAAAATGTTTTCACTGGATTATAGTACTCTGTTCACACTTCAGAGAGCACTGAAAGAAAACAATGGATCAGATTTAGAAGACTCTCCAGACGCCAGCATTGAGATAAGGAAATTTGCATGATGGGTGTGCTACCTATACGGTGTCTGTAATTCAGAAATACGTGTACCACTAGCAGGGAAAGCCAAGCAGCAGGTTTGGGTATAGGATTTTTTTTATTTGTTTGTCTTTGTTAACCTGGAAAGTTTGACCAGGATGAGCTGATTTTCAGTGGAGATCTGGGGAGAAAAGCTCCAACAGGGTACATTTATACTAACAAGTGAATTTCAGACAGTTCTCAGACAAGTAAACATAATTACAAGACAGATATATACAGAAAGTATTTACACCAACATATATAAGTCTATATAGTTTGTGTCTTTCTAAAATCTTGCAGAAAATAAATGGAGTTATGCTGTAGAATTGTATTTATTTATTTTATTTTACATTTGTTTACTGGGAAAGTCCGACTGGACACAGATCCATTTTCAGCGGAGGCCTGGGGAGAAAAGCTTCAGTACAGTACATACAACAATGCAGAATACATATGAGACATCTTTATAATATATGTCAGAAATCAAGCCTACTTCTAAAAATACAGTCCAGTAAAGACAATTATTAAAGTACATAGTACAGCATTATTTAGCATTCATAACAGTGAAATTAATACATTTTTTGTTTTAGGACATAATGGTATTTACTAATCACAGTAGTAGTACTGTGGAGTAACTAACAGCAGGTTAACAAACTATTCTGGGGGGAAAAGTAAGACCTTTGACCCTAGAAAGAATCATTACAACAGTGATTTGATATGAGTTATCCTGGGGAGTGGCAAGAGCACAGCCAGTTATTTATAGACTGGGTTTTCAGGAGTTTTTAAATTGAATAGTTGAAGTGGTACTGGTTATTTGTCTTGGCAGTGAGTTCCCGATTTTGGCAATAGTGCAGGCAAAAAGTGATTTACCAGCATCATTTTTATATTTGATTACATTTGTTAGGTTCTGTTCACTAGATCTTAAAGATCTAGTGGTAATATGGGGCTGGTTAGATATTGGAGTGCTGGAGTTTTGTCAGGTAAGTAGTAGAGCTTGTGAGCTATTGAGAGTTGATTAAGTACAAGTAGTTGAGGTAGCTCAGGCCAGTTGAGCTGCTTAAGGGCTAGACAGTGATGTGATCTATATGGGGCTTCAGTCGCAAACTTGGCAGTCTTGTTATAACAAGATTTCATTTTGTTTAGATCAGCTTGGCGGAGATTAGTCAAAATGGGTGAGGCATAGAGAAGGATGGATAACAGATGAGTCCTTGCAATAGTAGCTTTGGTATTTCTAGTGATATACTGTTTGTTCCTACAGAGGAGTCCTAGCTTTTTGTTTACTTTCTTGATGGTTTGAGCTATATGGAGGTCAAATTTTAGGTTATTATCTATTTTTACACCTAGCAGTTTAGTGTGAGCAGTTGGAGTGATTTGAATATTATCTTTGGAGTAAATGGTAAATATATTGTCCAGAGGTGGAGATCTACCAGGGCTGAAGAGAATTAGTTTTTTTTTTTTTTGGGATTAAGAATAAGTTTGATGTTGGTGAACCATCTCTCTGCTAGAGTAAAGTTATTTTGGGTTACGGTTTGCATTTCTTTTAAGGTGGGGGCTGCACATGTAAGGGTGGTATCATTTGCATATTGAACTAGTGAGCCAGTGAGTGAAGAAGAAGAAGAGATCTGGAGAAGAACAGCCCGCCTAGGATGGACCCTTGAGGGACTTCTATGGATACTGGTAACAGGGGGAAAGCTGGTCTTGCCATAGGACTGCTTGCTGATGGCCAGATAAGTAGCTATTGAACCATGATATAGTAGAGGTGCTTAGGTTTAGGGTAGATAGAGTGTCAAGAAACATACTGTGGTTTACCAAGTCAAAGACTTTTGACAGGTCTTAGAAAATGGAAGATACGAAGAGTGTCTTGTTATGGCGGTTAACTATGTCGGTGAATCATAGTAGCACTGTGGTGGTGCTATGGGAAGGAATAAAGCCATGTTGAGTTTTGGAGAGTAAGTTATTTTTAGGAGGTACTGCATTAGTTGGGAATGAACAACTCTTTCTAATATTTTGAATAAAGGTGCTAGGATTGTGATTGGGTGGTAGCTGGTGAGTTCTACGGAGTTAACTCCTTTGTACAGTGGAATAACATGAGATGTTTTCCATGAGTTAGGTACCTTGGATTCAGCTAGTGACCTGTTTATGAGGATGGACACAGGGTAGGCTATAGCTTCTGCTGATATTTTAAGGAAATCTGCAGGTAGGTTATCAGCGGCCAATGTGGTTGGTTTGAGTTTCTTAAGGAGTTTGGAAATTACTTTAGTGGGAACAGGGTGCAGGTAAAAGTTGGAGGAATTATTTTGTGTATTAGAATGGGATTGGGTAGCTACTGGTATGGGGCTACTAGTACTATTTTGGGTGTTGGCAAAGATTTGCACTGTTTCTGCAAAGAATTTGTTAAATTGTGTGGCAGTGTTGTCATGGTTGTTTGGTAATACAGGGGTTGGAGAAGTGGCTTTTCATGGGTGCCGTATATTATTTATTGTGACCCAAAATTTCTTAGGGTTGTGAGTGTGTTTCTTGCATGCTTTTGTAGTAGTTGGTTTTATCAAGTTTAATTAGTTTTTTTGGCTTTGTTTCAGAGTTCTAGATAGTTTTGGTGCTGATTAGTGGCTTTGTGTTTATGAAATTGAATCCAGGCCTTGTCCCTTTCTTTCATTATGCTTCTAGTGTCTTTTGTTAACAATGGGGCATAGTTAGTGTTTATTCTTGTGGTTCGGCATGGTGCATGATGGTGTAAGATTTTTAAGAAGGTTGAGTTAAAGTACTGCACAGCTTCATCTAGAGGTAGTTGTTTTAGTGGAGTCCAATTACAGCTTGTCAGTGAATTGATGACGTCAGTAGTTATAAAGGTGTTTTTCTTACATACTGCTCTGAGGATGGGCTGGTTAATGTTTTGGGGTCTGTACCTAATTAGGTAGGTTGTTCGATGGTCACTTAGACTTTCAGGAAGAGAACCAGAATGCTGTGCAAGGGTGGGATCAGATAGCAGAATCCAATCTAAGATGGATTCATGTTTGGATGTTTTATCTGTTCTGGTTGGGGTAGATATTATTTGGGTAAACCCATGGAGGTTAATGTGAGTAGAGAGATTGAGGCTAGAGCAGTTCAGCCAGTCAATATTAAAGTCTCCTAATAGTAGAGTTTCTTGGGGCTGAGTGTTTGAGATCCAGTTCAACAGACTTTCCGTAATAGTAATATTATTGCCTGGTGGGATGTAGCAATCTGCAATAATTATATGTTTGTTGGAGTTTAGTTTTAGTTTGGCTAGGATTAGTTCTACATCTTTGACTTCTTGGGTGTCATAATCAAATTGTTATATGGTTAGATGATTTTGGAATAATATTGCTACACCTCTTCCTTTTTTCTCTAATTTATTCCTGCATATAATATTATAGCGTGGGGCTGTAATCTTATTATTGTGGTGTTCTGGTTTAAGCCATGTTTCAGTTAATACAGCAATATCTGGTTTATATAGAGCTAGTAAGGCATGGTGGTCCTGAATTTTGCTAAGTATGCTTCTTACGTTTAGGTTTAAGAAGAGGAGTGATGAGGCAGGTCTGTGGTATAGGGGATTTAGAGGATTTGAGTTTGAGTTGGTTGATGAAATGGGTCCTGGATTAGGGTGTATGTCACCACAAGAAGTGAGTTTTTGGAGTAGGTATAGATAGAGTTTATGTAGTTTGTGAATTATTTTAGTTTGTCTTTGAGGCAAGTGGATTAGTTTTGACTTTCAATTTATTGTGTAAGTAAGAGAAGGATTGGGAGATGGTAAGGTCATATGGTGTTATAGGGAAGTTTTTTGTTTTATGGTATTGGCTAGGGAGTCTGTTTGCCATTGGGGTGGGGTGTTGGTATGGAGTTGAGTATGGTAGGAGGACAGTATGGAAAGCAAGAGAAGAGTAAGCATTATTAATGGGTAGAATAATCCTTTTAGTAGTTGGGATTGTTGTGTGCTCTTCATTTTGTCTAGTTTTAGAAAGAGTTGGGTGTGTATAAGGCTAATAATTTATAGCTTTGTGGGTTGGGATTTGTATTAAGGGTGTAGTGTTAATGGTGTGGTGCTGAGTGTTGCTATGGGGGTGGTGTGTGTGGTAAGATAGGCTAATTGGGAGTATGGGAATTAAGGTGGGTGGGGTTTGTAACTTTAAATCTAATTGCTGTTGGGTAGGTGGGAATGGGGGTAGGGTAGGGGTGCAGAGTGAGCATAGCGAACGGAGTGGGAAGAGCCAGTAGGCTGAGACACTGGAGTGCTCAAGAGACTATCAGTAGATAAGTGAAAAACAGCCTACTACTGCAATGCTGTAGCCTGTGTAGGGAAAGTTAAGGACCCAACATATAAATCCTAATAGAGATGCTAGGTATATTGCTTCTACAAAAATGGCCAGTTGCAGAGTTTTATTGTAATTCAGGGAGTAAGTGTCTGGTCAGGAAGGGTAGGAAGAGGAGGAAAATGCACTCTGGAGAAGAAAGGCAGTAGAATTAGTAATTTAACAAATATGGGGGGGAGTGCTTGCCGCTTACCTGTAGTGCAGTGCTTGACCACACTAAAGTCAATCTACAGTAATTACAAAAGTGTAGTCTCTACTTAAGGTACATAAAATTACAGATTTTTAACATACATGCTCTAGTTTCAGTCTTTGACAATTCCTTGCATAGTCCAGTGATTTGCTGGGCGACTCCTTTTAACTGCTTTTACTTTTGGGGAGAGAGGGGATGTCTTTAGTTTGTTTATAGGTTCATAGGTTAGTACTAGGCTAACTGCTCTTACGAGCCATTGTAAGCCTAGCCAATTATCCTTTGTGAGACTCAAACCCTGCACCTTGTGTTTGTAAGGCAAACACCTTAACCATTAGGCCACCCTTCCAACTCCATTAAGCATTAACCATTAAGCACATATGTCCAAATAAAAACAGGACTTCTTCAGAATGATCAAACTAAAAAAAAAAAAACTCTTCATATAAACATAAAGTTCATCATGTGACTAACGCACACAATCTTAAATTGGCTTGTACTTGGCATAGCCCAAAATAAAATTAGTTAATACAGACCTCAAGTCAACAAATAAATAATAATAATCAGAAAATGGAGTTATTTAAGCTCCACAGTGATCACACTCACAGTATAAACCCTTTTTAAAAAAAATGAAAAATGCAGAAAGAATACTTATAAAACACTAAATATCATGTGTTTTCATTTTAAGAAACAGGTGATATCAGTTACATCGTTCAAACTGGGTGAATTGTGTGTAGCAAGATATATTTGCCAGCAATACTTCCCTACATTCTAAATGATTTTCCCAATCACCCACACAGGGGCCAACCTCAATTTTTTTCCAAAACAGTAAAAAGAAACATATTAATGTTTCTATGTTCGATGCTATGCTTACTTAAAGCATTCTTGCAGTTCTTATTTCTAATAGCATAATTGTGTTCATATATACTTTTCTTTAAAGAGCGTTCAGTCTTGCCAATATAAAAAGCACCACAGATCTGGCAAACTGCCACATATACCACAGCTGAGGTACCACCATTAACCTTAGGAAGCTTACTAATAGGTAGATAATGGCCGCACCAGTGTTAATAAATGGGTACAAGAATTGGTACCACCTCCCTTATGATCCCACAAATGTTCAGATTCAAAAAATACTTTTAATGTTCCTTGCCCTCTTACAGACATAGCAAGGTCAAGGTCCCACAATTTCCTTAATATCCTCAAAGTGGGTAAGTATTTAATCATTTCTTCTCAGCAGCACTTTTCAGTTGTGCAACCCCATATAATTACATAGTAATAAAATTTATAGAGCCAGCATCACCTTTACTAGGGCAGGGTTTTACCACACCATCCTTAAGGATCAGGACAAATTTATCTGCTCTCCCCGTGGTAATCTCATCACAGATATCTTTTTTTTTATTGATCAGTCCAGAGTGGTCACCTAACACACTTGCATGTATGGCAGTGGCAGCTTCTATGGGGGAATGAATTGTATGTTGTGTTTGGAAAACATTGTTGTAAAGAATTTTTTTGTTCTCACATTTCAGCACAGAAATGTTTGTAAAGTGTTGAAATATAATGAAGAATAGAGCTGAGAAGCAAGTTATAAAGTGATGTACAAAGGAATATATTAGTAGTGTATAGGAGGACAGTGGTAATAGCATATACCAGAGACCGGGGTGTAGGATTAGTTCTGTTTAGGCTACCTGTTCCAAATTGGTGTATCTGGAAGATTTATAGCCTAGGTATGTACACAATGTTGGGAGAGGTACATCAGTGATGGGGTGCAGTTAGAGAAAGAAAAAGATGAGAAGTAGTTTTTAACAGGGATGCATTGATTCAAGTGCAGGAGGGGAAGTTGTTAGAGGTGTTTTGATTTCTTATTATAGTGTAGTATATGCTAATGACTATATAATAACATTAAATGAGCAACATTATTATAATGAGTGTCTTGGGGTATGAAAATGAGGAAAAACAAGACAGTAGAGTGATTCATAAATTTATTTATTTACTGACATTTGATTACCTGGAATGTCTGACTGGATAATTTTATCCATTTTCAGAAGAGGCTTAGGGAGCAAAGCTCCACAAATAAAAGAACAGGAAGTACATATATATAGGTGAAAACTGACAGGATTTATTAAACATTTGTTTACCGGGAAAGTTTGACTTGGAACAAAGCCAATTTTCAGCAGAGGCCCAGAGAGAAATGCTCCAGATGCATGTCTTTCTAATGTGGGAGGAAACTGGAGTACCGAGAGAAAACCCACACGAATGCAGGGAGGACATGCAGACTCCACAAAGAAAGCACTCCGGCCAAGAATCAAACCTGAGAACCTCTTGCTGTGAGATGACAAGACTACCACTGGGACATCTTACAATATTATATAAATATATATATAATATATATATATATATATATATATATATATATATATATATATATATATATACATATATACATATACACACACACACACACATAAACACACACACACACACACACACACACACACACACACACACACACACACATTAGTACATATAACCTGTAGAATAAATAACATATACCCTAAATAAACTAAGATAAATACACTGAAGCATGTTGACAAAAGTGGATAAGGAGGAGGAAGAGACACATGGAGGGGAGACTGAGAATTAAGAATTTGTTAGGCGTAATAAGTGGAAAAGCTACTGGAAGTAGGAGAAATAATGGGTAAAATAAGATTAAGACTATGAGATATGACAGTAATTGAAATAAAAAAAAAAAAAAACAAGGAAGAGGAGAGACCTGACTTATAAAGAGAAGAAAGATCTGAAATTTTAACCAGAAGAGCAGTAAGTGCAAAGCCAGGAGTCAGAGAGGAATACTTTTAGCTGCAGCTTAAGTAAATTAATGTTATGTATTACCCTGACTGGTGTAGGGATCTTATTCCAGAGTTTTGCTACACAATGCGAGTACAGACTTTGATGACAGTTTTTGTAATGATTATAGATGTAGAGTTACCTCCACAGCTTTGTAAAAGGGACACCATCCACCAACAACTATGGCATCTAATGCTGAATATATAAAATAATATTGAATGTGTGCAAACTGGCCCAATTCACCAAAAAGTGCACCGCCACCATTTGTAAAATCCCAAAACTCATTTAGTCATAAGGCAATCTTAAGCGCTTTCATCCTATTCCCATTCAGGACTTCATCGAAACTAAAAAACAATTTCCTTCCTCCCATTTAAATATAACAAACCATTAACTGAATAATTGTTTAAAATTCCAGTTATTTGATTTCTTAAAGGTATACATACATAAATACTACTAAGACACACATAGCTGCCACTGGAAGAAAACAAGCCCCACCTAATGAATAATAATTAAATCAAACAAATGTAAACATACATATTCATAAAACCAAGTAGTTATCAAAACAGCCATTATTTTCACTCTCAATTATAATTTTGCTGCCTTTAATTTTAATATGGGTATAATAGAAGGACATTCACTGAGTCCAGGTTGTTTGTTTGTCTCCAGATCCAACTGCCACATTAATTCTCTGTATTCTAAAAAGTCCTGCTGTTGAACCCCAGCAGGATCCCTTTTTATTTGTTCTAATACAGAGAACTTAAACTTCCTACTGTGGCAGTGATTTCTATGTTTTGCCAAAGCATTAATTTCATTATTTTTATTAATATCGTAAATGTGCTCATATACCCACATCCTCAGGGTCCTTTCTGTTTTTGCTAGGTACAATGACATACATTGATCACATATCACAATATAGATCAGCCCACTACTGTTACAATTGACAATATGCCCTCGTTCTTATAGTCCTCATTCTGGGAATTACCTCTATAACTTCTGAATTACTCATGTTGGGGGCATTGTTTACACGTCCCACATCTATACATTCCCACTTTTTTGTGGGATCGATTTTTCATTTTTACTTTGCATAATTTTTTTTCAAAGTTCTCTTTTTTGAATACCACCTTGGGAAAATTATTAAATACCTTAGGTATTTCTGGTAATTGTTTGAACATTTGCAAATATTCCTGAACCATAGCTCTAATTCTATTACAATATTGGTTAAACTCAATACACAAAGCTTGCTCAGAATTATCAGTGTACTTATTTCCTGAACTAGTATTCACTGGGTGGGGATCAATGTCATGGTTGATATTTCTACGTTATTTTGTAATAGGTACAAACTTAGTTCCCCATCTATTAGTGATCTCATATTGTATTTCTGTTATAAGACATTCTGGGTACCCTCTTTGTATAATTATATATTTAATATTATTGCATTCCTCCACAAAACCTGAAAACCTGGAAGTCATATGTGCAACTCTTACCCTTTGTCCCTTCACTATGTTTCTTTTTTGGAAGTGGAGATGTTTACTAGCATAATGCAGGAAGGAGTTGTAGTATGCATGTTTTGAGATATATTGGGAGTTTTTAACATCTTTATAATAGAAACATCAAGATAGTGTAATTCATGTTCAAAATTTTCATAAGTGAATTTAAGAAATGATGTCATATTTTCAATATACTTAATACAATCTCCCAAGCAGTTCTCAATACCCTTCCACGTCATCGTATATAATAAACAATGTTGAGAAAATGCAGAATTCATGATAATTTTTTAAAAAATATGCCCCCGGATTTACTAATCTTCCATCCAAGACTAGCTTAGTCCTACAGAGAAGCGAACCGTTTAGGAGCAGGATGGCAGCGCACCATGCATATTAATGATACGCACTGCCTGAGCTTCTAGGCTTACATAGAACATGTAAGAGTGCAGGGGGTGGTGAGTCTGAGAGCAGAGCTCTCAGAATAAACATGCCCCCGCAATGTAGAACAGCAGAAAGGGGTATGCAATGAGTGAGACAGCTCACAGGTGACCGCGTATCCCCAGCAACAGTCCCCCTTGTGTATAACAGCAACAGAATGTAGAAATAAAATGAAAAAACACTTTTTTTCTTTAAAAATCCGATTACAGCTAACTGTAGGTGCGCGGGTGTGCCCATCGCTTAGCTATGGTTAAAGCAGCTTAAAAGTCTGAAGAGGATAACAAGGAAGATATATGCAAATGAAGCAGCACAGCAATAATGTAGTGGGCAGAGCATTCGCCTGATGAGCAAGAATTCCCAATTTGAGTCCCACTGCAGCACATTCCATTTTACATGGCAAAGCACATTATGACCAATAATTTTGTTGCATAACCCACTAAACAACATATATTTATGAACCGGAGTACTGTAGTAAATGCACATGTGAGGTGTCAGTGTCATAATGAATAAGGCACTAGTAAGCAGGTGTAAGCACAAATAAGCAGTAGTAAGCAGATTTAAGCACTAGTAAACTGCCTTAAGTCCGTTTGTGAGGCGGTAAGCAATGCTTATACTGGTTAAGCAATTCTAAAGCTAACTCTCTGTAAGCAGGTGTAACGGCAGGTTAGCAGTGCTTACCATCATGCAAACCCACACAAGCTCACTTACAAATGCTCAAAAGTGTCTTACTCACTCTGTATCCAAGGGCCCTTGTTCTGCCCAGCAACAAAATAAACAGCCATGCAGGTCTCAAACCAAGGACCCTATACACCATAGTCCCAATAGTTATCCAGCAAGCCATCACAGAAGTACAGAAGACCGAGATAGTAGCAAACAAGTCCTCACCATAGTATAACCAAACTAAACCCGTGAAAGGCATCAGTATACAGTCATATGTGCCATAACCCACTATATAACATAAATATGTGAACTGGAGTACAGCAGTAAGCCCAGAAGTGAGGTGTAATTGTAATAGAGTGTTGAAATCCCCAATAAAACAAAAGGACCCCACAGAGTGTAGGTACACATCAATCAGGGATACCAGGCATACATATAAGGTGTAGTGAATAATAACACAATGCCAAAAAGGCATTATAATGAAAATCTAATGTAAGCAATGCTAAGCATTGCACAGGCCAGCTTAGGAGGTGTGAGCAACGTGTAGACCAGCTAACTCATTGTGCCCAGTGGTATACCCCTTTAAACAATGCCAACCTTAGGTAAGCAGGTTAGCCCATAGCTTAGCCTTTTCAAAACCGGCCAATCACGGAAAAGTGTGGGAAATCAGCCCTACTTAAACCCAAGAGGTGGGAATACATCTCATAACTGGTTGTAGCTTCCCATTGCAGGCGCTATGGCAGTAAGGGGAGAAGGAGTGTGCTTCCAGGCGCAGTGCTGGTGCATCCAGGAGTCCAAGGTCATGGCAGGACTCCTAGTTAAAGACCATGCACAGAGACTGCTGCAGGGCCAGTACCAGGTCTCCCAATATAAGGCGGAGGCCTGGGACCTTCTCGCCCGCGACCTCACCAGTACCACTGGCATATCCCAAACTGGTGAGCAGGTCAGGCACCACTATGCCGACCTGAAGCGACAGAAGGGGGACCTCTTGGAGGAGTGGCTACAAGAGGCTAGAGCACCAGGGGATGTTCCAGACGTGTGTAAGTATCACCCCAGTATTGTGTAATAATTGCCAGCTCAGGTATATCATGGATAGGTATGGCTCAATATTCCTCTTATCTCCCCCACAGCTGCAATGGAGTGGGCCGCGAACCAGGAGGCCCACATCAGCTGCCTGGCAAGGTTGCAATGTGAGGCAGGTCAGTAATACTCATGCTTTTACTGTCATACAAAATAAAAATAAAAGTAGTAGTAAATTCATTGCTAGTATAAAACCTGTATTGTTCAAGGCAAGTACTGCATACACTAGAGAATATGGCAGGAATAGTCTCATATTGTTTGTATGTCAATAAAAGTGTAATATCCTGACAAAACAGGTCTAACTGTTGGACTGCATGTGTATAATCTGGTATCACATGGTAATGTAGATTTGCAATCATGTAATAGTGCTGTTGTATTAAGCACTGTTACCCACAACATGCACCATAAATTGAATGTGTAGGAATGCCTGTATATGACAGGTGTAATCCCCAGAGGACATTTAGTACACCTGAGAGACACATAGACAGTAAACAGGGAAAATGCAGATAATAAAAACTCAATAGCACATGCCACTGAGATGTAAACTGCTGTTTTTTAGCACACACAGCCACGGTTCGAATCCTGCCAGTGGTAGTAGTCTGCATACAGAATCATACCCCACAACTGTACAGATATGTCCAGAATGTCTATTAAAGTGGCCCATATCTATTGCCTATCAATCTGTCCCCCTGGGAAATCAGTGGGATGATCCCAGACATATAGGCAGCAAACAGGAAATACAACTGATTGACACACATCTATGACACAAACTTGGCACATTAGCAACTCCCCAATACCTTATGTGACTAAGAAGCCACATACATCCCATTTACACCCCAACTTGTTAAGCTGTGGTCAGAGTGTGTACAGTAACAGAGCGAGATGTATGTGCATAATAGTAATGTGGAACCTGGTACTATGTGTGAGAACATTCAGGTAGTGTTAATGAACATTCCTCCCAAAGGTCTGTCAGATACCAACACTGTGCCCAGAAATACAAGAATGATATGCAGTTGCTCTGAATAATGAGGTATTACACATCACTGTCACCCACACTGTCCTACAACATATAACTGTCTGGGAAATCTGTATAAGAGTGTTGTTATACAAGGTCAGAATGCATAAGCACAGGGGATTAATAAGACAGAAAGCAGACTGGAGATATACAGCAATATCAATATAGCAGACACAACTGTGATGGACAGTGTTTAAGTTGTAGCAGACACAGCCATGATCTGAATCCTGGGTGTGGAATTAGACTGCATACAGATTCATACCCCACAACTGTACACATGAGGCCAGAATGTCCATATATGTGCCCATATCTGCTGCCTGTCCCCCTATCCCCCTGATAAGTCTGTGGGATGATCCCAGATGTGTAGCCACCAAACAGGGAATGAAGTGATTGTCAACCATGATAAGAACACACATGTCACTGTAGAAACCCCCAAAACTGTTAGGAGAGTAATATTTCAAGTATGTCCTACCTACACTCCCGTGTTGTCAAGCTGTGACCAGAGTGTGTACAGTAACAGAGTGAGATGTATGTGCATAATACTAATGTGTAATTTGGAACTTTGTGCGGCAACAGTCAGGTAGTGCTAACAAACATTTCTCTCACAGGTACGTTGGATGCGAACATTGTGCTGAGAAATAAAGACCAATATAACCTGTACTGGTACTATCCACCCTGGTATTGTAGGGGATTGTGAGTGTTGAAGTTTCTCTGAATAATAAAGTATCACTGGTCACTGTCACCCACACTGTGCTACATAATATAACTGTGTAGGAAAGCATGTATATGTGTGTGTGTGTCAGGTCACTAAAGGTGGAAGAGGGCAATATTCTAGATATGTCCAGGCATACCAACATGTGGTCAGCACATGGCCAAAGTCTGTGCAGAAAGAGTTGGAAAGCATAGTGGAAAACATCAACCCGAAATCTGGGCGTATGTGTACATAGAGTAAGTCAGTGTTCACAAACATTCCCTCCACAGGTATACCAGGTGTATGCTGCAGGTAAAACCAGTTCATGTGTAATGATGATGACAGCCATATCACTGTCCAAAATAAGGCTGTAGGGTAGTATAGTAAGACTTGTAAGGTACAGATAACAGCACTGACTAGGAAAGTAATCTGGACTACAGGAATATACTACTTGTTAATTGACATCTCCCCCCCGCACCTTATCTCCAGCAATAATCAACATACCCACCCCAACTGATATGTAATGTCTCTGATAATGTCCAATTGTTTGATAAATATTTTAATGGTTCCAATGCATGTGCCATATTGAATTATTCCAACATTGCTGGCATGGTGCCATCAACGTACCTGCATGCTGTTCTTATTACCACTGTGTTCCCATAGATGCATGTGTTTTGTTTGCAGTGCAACTGTTCCATATCTGGTGTCTGGGTTAATGGGAATATCTATGCATTCTGTTATACCTAACCCTGGAATGTGTTGACTATTACTAATGCATATATAATGATGAAATCTAAACACTATAGCATGCTTGCGAAGGCAGGTCCCAGCGGACCCACCTATCCCACCTCAGCTGGCCGTGGCACCAGGCACCAGCATGTCTGGGGCCCAACCCCGGACCTCCCTGTCTGTTGGTCCAGCACCACCTTCGGGTGGAACCACCTCAGGGGATGGGGCTTGCCCCCCCCTGGGAGTGGGCATGGATAGGCACCTGTCACCCGTTGCCAGGTCGGGTCGTAGTGTGTCGAGCGATCAACGAGCAGTTCGGTGATCTTCTATGCCAGCTCGAGGGTCGCATGTCATGATTAGAGAGTCAGCCTGGCTCTGTGGCTCAGCTCCCAGCACAGCCACCTTTGGGGCTGTGAAGGTGCAGTGGTGACTGCCCATGGGTGGGGAACTCAGTCCCACTGTTACCACTAGGGGGTTTGTGGGCTTCCGATATCCCAACACCTCTTCCCATCAAGGTTTTTACCCCCCACGTGTCATATACCACCCCTGTATGCATCTTGTGTGTCTTGTCTGTTAACCTAACAAACCTACCTCCCCAAATATACCTACTACCCCTACCCAACATCCCACTCTCACCTGAAAAAAGAAAAAAAGGGCAATCTGTTCCCACAAAAAAATCTCGCCCCATACATAGCTGTCCATTTCACACATGTGTCCACTGGACACGTAATCTGGTCTAATTGGCATCACAACTTATTATTGTGGTCCTCACCCCTCTCCCAGGGGTTTGACTGCCCAAATCTACCTCCAAATTCAGTGTATAGCCACAGCTGTTGCTTTAGAAGAAATGGGCAGCTATGGAGCTTCCCTATACCCTTCCTGCACATCCCTAGCTATTTTCCCTACTGCCTTTCACTCTTTTTGCCCCTTTTTCACCACTTTCCTGTCAACCCTTTTTTCTTTTCTTTTAAAGAAATTAGCATGGGGTAAGTGGAAGTAAGCACTTTTAAGCAGCAGTAAGTGGGTCTAAGCCTGTTTGCATGGGGGTAAGCAATGCCTATACTGGTTAAGCAATTTAGAAGCTAACTGAGTATAAGAAACTGTAACTGGAAGTTAGCAGTGCTTACCTCTACTCAAACCTGCTTACAACTTCTTTAAAGTGCCTTAATCACTCTATATCCAACGGCCTGTGTTCTGCCCAGCAACAAAATAAACAGCCTCTGCAAGGCTCAAACCCAGGACTCAGAACACCATAGACAAAGTTATTTACCACTGAGCCATGCCAGATATACATAACCCTGATGATTTCAAAAACATACCATCCAGCCCAGTCATTAAACAGTACATTGAATGTAGTCCAACATGCAGATGCATGTGTGTGTAAATATATTAATATCTAAACAGCTGCAACATATCTATCTATCTATCTATATATATATATATATATATATATATATATATATATATATATATAAATATATATATATACATATATTCATGCAAATGCCTACATGCCTACATCCACACACACACACACACATATATATATATATATATATATATATATATATATATATATATATATATATCTACCTATATGTCTACATATACACAGCCAGTTACATATATGTAAACAGATATATGTCTCTGTATGTATATATGGACATAGTTATATATATATGTAAGCAGATATATATATATATATATATATATATATATATATATATATATATATATATCCATATAAGTATATATGGACATACATGTGTAGATATCAGTGGAAGATTAACTAAATCATATGGGTCCACATGCACCGTTAATGGGGTTGAGAGGCCCCAAACAATAGACGTCTTGTACGAATAGGTATACTCAGCCCCCACAGCCAAACATGTCCGACCTGCAATACACTACCAAGTGTTGCAGATACCATTACCAGGTCCTGACATGACATGGGCACAAGATGTTAACAGTACTACATCCCACCTGTATGATGTCAGGCTGGTATTGGTAACATATCATGCAGTACAGTCTGGCTCCCATAGGAAATGTAAAATGTGGAAGCTGTCAACATCACCAGGATACATATACACAGACACATATATGCAGATACAGATATACATATATATATATATATATGTATATATATATATATATATATATATATATATATATATATATATATATATATATAGATATACATGTGACTACACATACGCACGCAGAGATATGTACGTTCATCATCTTCTTTCGGTTGTTCCCGTTAAGGGTCACCACAGCAGATCATCTGTTTCCATTTCTTCCTGTCCTCTGCAACTTGCTCTGCCACACCAACCACCTGCATGTCCTCTCTCACCACATCCATAAACCTTATCTTAGGCCTTCCTCTTTTCCTGTTACCCGGTAGCTTCATCCTTAGCATCTTTTTCCCAATATACTCAGCATCCCTCCTCAGCACATGTCCAAACCAATGTAATCTTGCCTCTCTGGCTTTGTCTCTAAACCTTCCAACCTGGGCTGACCATTTAATATACGTATTCCTAATCCTGTCCACCCTTGTCACACCAAGTGCAAATCTTAACATCTTTAACTCTGCCACATCCAGCTCAGACTCCTGCCTTTTTGTCAATGCCAGTGTCTCCAACCCATATAACATAGCTGGTCTCACTACCCTTTTTGTAGACCTTCCCTTTCACTCTTACAGGTACTCATCTGTCATAAATCACTCCTGACAATCTTCTCCACCCACTCCATTCTGCCTGTACTCTCTTCTTCACCTCTCTTCCACACTCACCATTACTCTAAACTATTGATCCCAAGTATTCAAACTCATCCACCTTCACCACTTCTATGCCTTGCATCCTCACCATTCCTCTATCCTCCCTTTCATTCATTCGCTCGGACGGCACAGTGGTGCAGTGGTAGCATTGTCACCTCACAGCAAGAGGTTCTCTAGTTTGATTCTCGGCTGGGGTGCCTTCTGTGTGGAGTCTACATGTCTTCCCTGTGTTCATGTGGGTTTCCTCCCATGTTGCAAAGACATGCGTCTGGAGCATTTCTGCCTGGGCCTCTGCTGAAAATTGGCTTCATTCCAAGTCAGACTTTCCCGGTTAACAAAATGTTAAATAAATAAAAAAATTCACACACATATATTCTGTCTTAGTCCTGCTGACCTTCATTCCTCTTCTCTCTAGTGCATATCTCCACCTTTCCAGGGTCTCCTCCACCTGTTCCCTACTCTCACTACAGATCACAATATTTACAGTAAGATACTTATTTAGTAGGCGCACACAATATGGAACAGCCACTATGCCTACAGTTAACACCCTAACAACTGGACACTGGATGAGTCACCCATACAAAGACATTCGGTGCCTGCAACATATACCCACAGAGAGGCCATAGGATGAAACACCACACACATGTTTGCAGAAATGGAAAATCTTTATTTGTGTACTATTACAGTTTTATATGCCATGTCATATAGCTGTTCAGACACTGACATCCATATAAACAGAGTAATGCAACTGTGAAACAGTTGTACTAATATAGTAGTCTGGAATGGTTCACAACTGTTGCTGCCCAGGCCAAGCCATCCAAATCGTACAATAGTGAAGACAGACTGGGCCACAGGATACCACACAATCAACAGTAAGTAATGTAGGTGTATAGTCCAGCAGCCTCTATCTGCACTCTGTACACAATCACTAGGTGGTAAAGACTTCAGTTGACCAAACGGGATGTAACTGTTACATAACAAGGCATAACTGACACCATCACAGGCACGCTGGCAAACAGAACAGTCTGTATGGCAGGAGGCAGTAGGCCTGCAGTAACCCATTTTATGTAAGTAATGTCAAGATAGGTGAAATGTATGGCACTGTACATCCAGATACCTTAAGGCAGCTCACCCCTGATACCCCCACATTTTTTAACAGCCTAGGTTATGTATGGTGCATCCCCACACTAGACTCAGTAATACAGGCCCATATACCACTATTACATACACTGGCCTCTGGAGTGCATATGGGCACACATGTATTGTGTAGGTGAAGGCCACACATATATGGCCCTAGCCCCACCGTATGTGTGCGGGATACAACAGCAATGGACTGCTGGCAGGAATGGGAGCGTGGTATATGTATATGTATATGTTTCACTATCTGTATATGTGTAGACATATAATGCTCTGTATATGTATATGTATATGGGTGTATATATGCATATCTATGTACATATACACACCCATCTATATATGTTGATATGTAAATGTATAATTATCCATATAGATATCTGGATAATCATATGTACATATATATTCATCATATGTCCTGAACATGGCGTATAGCCCTACCTCAGCCCCTATAGTCCCAACTTCGTAGTGCAAGGGGATGTCAGGTATGTATTGCAGGTATATTAGTAGACTATTGCTACTGTAACAGGGATTGTCTTCACAGACATGGTGTGTGTGGGAGGTCACATCTTCTTTTCACATGTGCACCATTGACTACTGACAGACATCCTAAGGACATCATAGTACAGTACCGCTAAAAGCACGTAATGCCCCTGTGGACTACAGCAGAGATATTGGCCAATAGATGTGAACATTATGATGCACTCTGTACAGTCCAGAGGTATATACAGAACCACTTAGTGCAGAACATGTGGACCAAGCCTGAAGATATGGATGTTAACAGCCATGTAGAGGGATATAACACATAACGACTGGTATACATTCACCCCCATAAGTTATGCATTCACAAATCCCTGTCTGTCCTGACAAATAACAACTGCTGGTACAGAGGTGACATGGCCACATACTACCAACTAGATATTGACATACATCTGTACAGCCATGTATGTCAGACACAGCGGTGGGATGCTGTACAGATGTATGTCAATATCTAGTTGGTAGTATGTGACATGGCCACATACTACCAACTAGATATTGACATACATCTGTACAGCATCCCACCGCTGTGTCTGACATACATGGCTGTTAAGAGGGGCCTGGCAGCAGTACATCTGGCAAGTAGCTGAAGATGACATCTCACTGGGTAAGTACACTACGCAGCTAGGCATGTAACAAAGCACTGTGCAGGCTACAGGCAGACTGGCTCAACACTGTCCTACATCTCCTATGGGGGAATGCACATGTACCTGTATATAAAGTATGCTCTACAGGAATGTCACAGCACAGGGTAAGATACATCTGTGTGAAAGTGCATAACCACAACCAATGTGAACACAGCCACAGCCACATATGGTAAGCTAGCACAATATTACAGTATATAGACTATCTGTCCAACACCATCCTCATATGTGCCCCTCCCACACTAACCCTACATATACTGGGCCGCTACACAGTGTGGCCTGATGCCTGTCTGTGGTATGGGACATGTGTGTGTGTATGGCTGTACAAACATGTAAGCCTATACGGTAACATACAGTGAAGCAGCATGTAACATCAGATAGGACGGGACCTAGAACAATGACATCTACTGCAGTCTGTACACAAGCCAAGGTATATATTAACAATACACACACTGTTGACATTCACCATAAGTACACAGACCTCAGTACTGTACAAATAACCACAGAATGTCCAGGTTATGTCATCAAATATAACCCCTACTGTACATAACATGTGTAGCAGTCTGATATCTCACTGGCTTGTTATCAGATATGATGACACTAATCATGGTGTACAGCACATATGCACCTCTTAATGCATGACATATGTACAAAGGTTGACAGAGTTGTGGCTGGAAGCACAGCACATACACATGACCAATATTGACATGTTGCTGTGATAACATCATGCATTTACTGTTGTAACAGGGTTTGTTGCAACATATGTTCTATGAGGGATATGAAGTCAGTAACTGTCACGGCTTTCACCATCTACAGACTGCAATCCACACATTACCTTCTGCAATTCACAGATACATGCTCTGTGGGTAACACATGAAACCAAAGGCACCACACACTACCCAGTCTGCAGATGACCCTACAGATGGGGAGTCCTCATAAACATAGAACTGACATGGCAAGTATTAATACAGTTAGAACAGCCATATCCACACACATCCTGTTACACTAACATTACTACGAATATAGTATAGCAGCACTTACAGTCTGTAGTCAGGTCAGGCACATTCCCCTCCTGTGTTTTGGCCTGTTTCCACAGTGTATGTTGTCAAAGGTAAATCCCCAATACATCTGAGATGCTGTTTGCCAAACAACAGATCGAGTTCCTGCTCACAGTGAATGTAAAGGCCCAACACCAACATGATGTTCCTACATACTGGACTATGTTTCCATGCAATTGGCTATGGGAATGTTACCGCAGTTGTTCCACATGCAATCAGCTAGGGGAGGGCTGCAATTCATGCAGAGTCCATCAGCCGATTATGAGCATTACCTAAAATACGCATGCTGCTGCCTAAGCAAAGGAGGTGTAGGACTCCACATCCACCAGTGAGGGAGTGACAGAGGCATACAGAGGCAAAGACAAGTCAGTGAGGGGTGGGAGAGTAAACCTTAAGCATGTTTGTGTCACACACCTACCAGCACAGGGTATCAAACCCTTGATGACTATGTAGTGCTATCACAGTTCTATGCAGTTATTGGATGCGCCACATATGTTACCTGTTGTGGAGCCCTCAGAACATATATGTGATGGTGAGTGACATCTGCAACAGGGATATGGTAGCTATATGGTAGGTGAAGTACACGTGCCTGTCCACATGAACAGGTGCCAGCGCCAACACAGCCACACTCTCACAGGGACACACACACATTGACACACTTGGCAAGGCCAGGATTACAACTCATCACTAGTGAGATTGCCACAACACATTACTGTGCAGGTATCGCATGCACCACACGGGTCGTATGGAGGTTATATGGGCAAAGGGTATGGGGAGGTGTCTGACATCAGACAGCATGCTTCAGTATGCCAATGGAGGTTGTAGTGAGTGTGGATGTGATCATACGCATCATAGAACATACACACAAACACACAGGGTGCCAGTACTGGCATGCATGGGTGCACTTCTGCATGGGTGTGTGTTGGTCAACTGTGCCAGATGGCTATACAAGGCTAGGTGATGGGTATACCTTGGCATCAGGCCACATGACGATGGCCTGCATTGTGGCTCAGGACTGTGATTTCTGCATTTGTCCACACAGGTGGGTATTGTATTCCCCCATCCAGTCACCTGGGTGATTATTGTGTGTGGCCAATGCTGTGCATCGCTTGCTATGTATGTGTTCCTTAGTCCATGACATGGATGGTGTCTGGGATGTGCACACCTCCCACATGCATGTACAGTGACATGTGGAACTGTACCTGGGGTGTCTGGCCCATGTTGTGTAGACAGATTATCATCAGATGTGCCAGTCTTGGCCACCTATGGCGGGAACTGGTAATGGCCAGCAGGTTTACCCTGCACCTACATTGATAGCATGCTATCGGCATTCTCTGGTGTCAGTGGCATCTGTCCATACAGGGCATGTTTTCAGGCATGGTATGTCCTTTGTGGGTCACATGTGATGGCACTGCAAGTGTTCAGTGGAGAACATGGGGAAGGTGTACTGTCTGCATGTACATGCCTATTGGACAGATGGACAGGGTGCCATGCCCTCTGCAATCACTCCGTAGTTACTATCAGTTGCCAATATGCAGTGTACTACCCACATATTGTCTGTTGCCTAGGCGTGTGTGTGTGTGTGTGTGTGTGTGTGTGTGTGTGTGTGTGTGTGTGTGTCTGTGTGTGTGTGTGTCATGGGTTGAGAGTGTGCTCTGGGTAATATTGGGGTTGCTAACTGTGATTGCCTGGCCTTGATGTCAGATGTATGGGTATGGATTTGCACCCCAGCCTCTCAGCTATTTCACATCTGTTATCCCTGTATGGTGGACATTGTGATATATACCAGGGCCACCATGTAAGAAATTTGCAAAATCCACTTCACATTGGGCCCATGTGTCACACACCCACTTCCACACAGGATATGAATTACAAACACACACACACACACACACACACACACACACACACACACACACACACACACACACACACACACACACCTGTCATGTCTGGGAGTAGAACCCCTACCTAACTAGTTTATTACACTACAGCACTATGCAGTTATAGTATGCACCAAAGAGATTACTGGAGTAATCTTTCCCCAAAGGCATATATCACATTGGATGACATCAGCAGGATTGCCAAAGTAGGACATTCGAATTGTAGTGAGTGTGGCTAGGCTAAAATGCATTGCTCCCTACACAGACATTGACACACAAAACATCTACAACTGACACACTACAGCATGGAGCTGTTATAGGACACACCACGGGGATTACTGGAGAACTCCTTCACAATGGATGACATCAGCAGGATTGCCAAAGTAGGGCACTGGAATTGTAGTGAGTGTGGCTAGGCTAAAATGCATTGCTCCCTACAAAGACATTGAAACACACACACAATCTCCAGAACTGCCATGGGTGGGAATGGAACCCTACCAGAGTTCTGTATCACACTATAGTAGTACACAGTTATGGCACGTGCTATGGAGACTACTGGGCTACAACCTTCCCAGAGGTGTATTTCTAGGTGGATGACATCAGCAGCCTTGCCAAAGTTGAGCATTTGAATTGTAGGGAGTGTGACTACCCTAAAATGCATTGCTCTTTTCACAGACAGACAGACACACACACTTGCCAAGTCTGGGATTAGAACACCTACCTACCTAATGTATCACACTACAGCAGTACACAGTTATAAGACATGCTGCAGAGATTACTGGGCTACAACCTTCACAGAGGTGTATTTCTAGGTGGATGACATCAGCAGCCTTGCCAAAGTTGAGCATTTTAATTGTAGGGAGTGTGACTACCCTAAAAAGCATTGCTCTCTACACAGACAGAGTCATACAGACACACACACATACTTGCCAAGTCTGGGATTAGAACACCTTCCTAACTAATTTATCACACTACAGCAGTACACAGTTACAGGACACTATATGGAGATTACTGGGCTACAATCTTCCCAGAGGTGTATTTCCATGTAGATGACATCAGCAGCCTTACCAAAGTAGTGCATTTCAATTGTAGGGAGTGTGACTACCCTAAAAAGCATTGCTCTCTACACAGACAGAGACGGACACACACACTTGCCAAGTCTGGGATTAGAACTCCTACCTAGCTAGTTTATCATACTACAGCAGTACACAATTACGGGATGCTCAACAGAGATTAATGGGCTACAACTCTCCCAAAGGTGTATTTCACAGTGGATGACCTAAGCAGGCTTGTCATAGTAGGGCTATGGGGAGGGTAGTGTATGTGCATGGGCCATAAACCATTCATCTAGAGGATGACACACCACATGCAGGCACGCACAGGGTCATATTTCACAGGTACGTGTATACAGATGCTAGATGACACCTTTCTTGTACAGTCATGTTGCACAACTAGCACGTGCACCACATAGTCTGTACTGCTGACAGATACTGGTGGCTAGTATCTACAGTGAGTGACATCTGAACCTCATGTGGTTGTGGCCCTTTGGCTGTGTGCTGGGTGGAACAGGCCTGTATGGCTCTTTGTCACAGTCACCCTCTTCCACACATCTATGTATGTCTATCTTTGGCTTATTATAGTGTGTTGTCCTTAGATATATGTCTGTATTCCTGTCCGCTGTGTGTGCAAAGCATGTGTGGTGCATACTGAGGAGTGTCTGCACCAACATCTGCAACTGCCAGTTATGTCTGGTCCACTGGTGTTTGCAGACATGGCCTTCATGTGTTTGTGTGTGTGAGCATGCCCAGTATGACCTTTCAGTGTGTTGTTGACTGACATTGCTTTCATTTCTTTAAGTGTGTGAGCATGCCCAGTATGCCCATCTGTATTGAATGTGTGGATCAAGTCCAGGTAGTCTGTAATGCAGTGCTGACCTATGTGTTGTACACCTACAGGTAGTGTACTGTTTCTGCAGGGTATCCGTCGATCACATGGCATTGACTGTTACTACATTTCTACATGGGATGGTGGGGCACACGTGACTATTTCTACATTTCTACACAGGCTTTGGAGGGGCACACCTGACTGTTACTACATTTCTACGTAGGATGGGGGCACACCTAACTATTTCTACATGTCTATAAAGGATTGGGGGGCACACCTGCCTGTTACTACATGTCTACGTAGGATGAGGGGGGGCACACCTGACACTTGTACACATTTGCTATGACTGTACTGGTATGTCAGGTACTCCATTTCATTCTGTAGTCGTACCTATCATGCTGCCTAGAGGCATACCAGTGTACTACAGATCTTAGCTTTTATTTACATACATATTAGTTTCAGACTTCCTACCCTTCAGAACTGACATCCCACTGCCTGACCTGCTGTCATCTGTCTGTGTAGGCCTGGGGGAGGGTTATCCATAGGCATCATTCAGAGGCCATAGCACAGCCTTTGTTTATGTTTGTCTACACCTGTCCTGCTGGCTGTGACTGTTGTTGGGTATGTGAACCCCCCTGACTGGCATGTGTGAGTCACTTACTTGTGGGTGTCCCGGTATTGAGGGTGGTGCTGCAGGGCTGCCAATGTCAGATGCACATAGTACACTCCCTACACATGGTTGAGCATAGGTTGTGTAATGTTTGGCATCCCTTTTGCTGTATGTGAGAGTCAGAGAGAGTTGTCATTCCCTGGGTCCCTCCTGTGTCAGTGTATGTGCTATACGTTGCCTCTTTGCCAAGGCCAGGGCATACAGGGCACACCTCCTTCTGGCTACTGGGGCAGGCTCAGGTTGTTCCTCCTCCCAGTCACTCTGTACCTGTGCAGGCCTTGGCAATGGTGGGGGGGGGGGGCTGTGTGGCCCTGCCCCATAGTGTTCCTGCTGCAGCTGTTTCCACGGGGTCATATTGTGTAGGATAGCACATATGAGGACAATTTGGGTACATGTAGCTGATGAGTACTGCAAGGCTCCACTGGATGTGTCCAGACACCGGAACCATGTCTTGAGCATCCTAAACACATGCTCTACTATAATTCTGGTCTGTGCGTGTGCCTCATTATGGAGTTCTTGTTTGGGTGTGTGTGCATTTCTGATGGGTGTCAGCTACGGCTCCAGTGCGTATCCAGCACCCCCCACTTGGTGACCGTCAGGGATGTCCCCATTGAAAAATCTCTGGTACAGCTGCATCAGATGCCAGATGTGGGAATCGTTATAGCTTCCAGGGCAGCCAGCACACACATTCATTATTATGCCCTGGGCATCGCACATGACCTGGCAGTTAATGGAGGGGAAGCCCTTGTGGTTGATGTAGACCCTATCCCATTCACCGGGTGGTGCTTTGATGCATATGTGCATGCAGTCTATAGCACCCACTACCTTAGGGTATTCTGCTATTTGGTAGAACAGTTGCATATTGCTGGCCAATGCATCACGGGTGTTGGGGAAATATACGTGCTCACCAACATGTGCTGACATGGCATCCAGGAACAGGCGGAGTACCCTGGATGCTGATGTTTGTGAGATCCCCATCATATCCCCAGTTGGCCTTTGGAAGGTACCTGTAGCTAGTATTCTTAGGCCTTCATGTACCTTGGTATCCACTGGAATGGGTGCCCCTCTTTTAGTTCTGTGTGTGAGGAGTGGCCGACACAGCTCAACAATTTGCTGTAGGAGGTCCCTTTCTACCCTATAGTCTCCACTATCTCCAGCTCATGTAGCCCCTGGTAGATTACCCTGGGTCTGTACACTCTTCTCCATCTCCTCACTGTGGGTTGGTCGACAGCATTCACATCCTCACCACCTTCAGCCTCTTCCACAAGTTGTTGTATGCTAGCTATTGCAGTCCCTATCATTTTGCTGTTGTGAGTGTTAAAAGTTCCCCGCTTGTTTACACTAGTGGTGTAGAGTGTGGGAAAAACCAGAAGGGAAGGTGTTTGCATAGTTTATAGTAGTGTTCTGGGCTGGGCTGGTCTGCTGCCTGTGTAATTGGCTGATTCTGATACATTTCACCTGCCAGTTATGTTAGTTCTCCTTGGTTACCTTCCTATTGCTGTTTTCCCTTCCCATTGCCTTCCTGTTTAAGCCCGGGGGCATGCCACGCAAAGAGAGTGCACAAATGTGCACACTGCTGCTATTTCCTGGTTTAACTTTTTTTTTCTGCCTTTAAAACCCTCTGTGCGGTCGGTGCACACACCAGCTTAGGCATTGTAAAGAGTGCTAGGCAGGTTTAGACACATGCCCTAGCTTAGCTGTGCTAGGAGCAAACCCAAGCCATAAGGCTCCAGTCCGCTTACAGTATGCCTGACACCCCCCCACATGATGTCACCTAACTCCTAGGCTTGCACCAGGCTATTCCTACTCTTACACTGTTGGGACTTGACTCACATGCTGGGGAAAACTGGGATTTACTATCCTTCCCCTCATTTCCATAGGATTGCCTGCTAATGCATAGTTACATGTCTCACACTGAGCCTCCCCTCTTAGCAACCACTGCTCACTGGCCATGTTGTCTTCTGTCTGCCATTGACTTGCATGGCAGAATACTGATTTTAGTTAGAATGCTTAATTTAGATTTATTTTGTTATTTTCCCCCGATCCCATTTGTGTGCCTCTGCCCTATACTTAAACAGCCGAGATAGGCTAAAAAAAAAAAAGATTTGATTATTATATTTTTTTCACGTTTGCAATGCCAATGGCCTTATCCTTGGCCACTGGCATGCTTACCACATGCTTACAACATGGTATGCAGCCTTTATTTGGAGCTGTCACAGCTCCATTTTGGATTTTGCAGATATGTACTCGGTTACTAACTGATTTCTGCAGATTGCACTAGTCCTGCATGGCCAGTTGCAAGCTTCCTGGACTGCTAAATCAGCTCATTTGCATAGATTTCTCCTGAAAATGGGATGATTTGCATACAGTGGCTTAGTCCGTGCAGGAGCGCTTGTGCACGCCCCTGCAGGCTGTTCTTGGATCCCACGGCAGACATATTGCCTGTTGGAGCTTCTGCACTGATCTTGCACGCCATGCAAGCTATAGAGAATCTGAGGGACTGTCTTTTGCTCCATCGATTTAATTTAATTATGCATGTACATTAGTTGATTTTAAATTATTTTTAAGGAAGTTAAATTTTAATATCTTAGTTGAGTCAGAAGGGAAGGTTCTTGACAATAAATTTAAGAATAAAAGGGTTATGAATTTGCCTTTACACCCTATTCATCAATGATTAGAATGTTTTTTTGGATTGCAAAGTAGAGTCTCTGTCAAAAAATGGAATGACAAGGGGATATAACTTAAACAAAGACAAATATTTATTATTAAGAGAATTATCTAGTGATGTGACATTGTGATATGTAGTGAGAGTAGGGACCAGGTTGAGGAGACCCTGGAGAGGTGGAGATATGCTTTAGAGAGGAGAGGAATGAAGGTCAGCAGGGCAAAAACAGAATACATGTCTGTAAATGAGAGGGAGGGTAGAGGAATGGTGAGGATGCAGGGAGTAGGGTTGGTAAAGGTGGATGAGTTTAAGTACTTGGGATCAACAGTTCAGAATAATGGTGAGTGCGGAAGAGAGGTGAAGAAGAGAGTACAGGCAGGGTGGAATGGGTGGAGAAGAGTGTCAGGAGTGAATTGTGACAGACGGGTACCAGTAAGAGTGAAAGGGAAGGTCTACAAGAGGGTAGTGAGACCAGCTATGTTATATAGGTTGGAGACAGTAGCACTGACGAAAAGGCAGGAGTCAGAGCTGGATGTGGCAGAGTTAAAGATGTTAAGATTTGCACTGGGTGTGACTAGGATGGACAGGATTAGGAATCAGTATATTAGAGGGTCAGCTCAGGTTGGATAGTTTGGAGACAAAGCAAGAGAGGCGAGATTGCGTTGGTTTGGACATGTGCTGAGGAGGGATGCTGGGTATATTGGGAAAAGGATGCTAAGGATGGAGCTGCCAGGTAAGAGGAAAAGAGGAAGGCCTAAGATAAGGTTTATGGATGTGGTGAGAGAGGACATGCAGGTGGTTGGTGTGAAAGAGCATGATGCAGAGGACAGGAAGAAATGGAAACAGATGATCCGCTGTGGCGACCCCTAACGGGAACAGCTGAAAGAAGATGATGATGATGATCTAGTGATGTGGGTTTATGTATCACGAAACCAGACAAAGGGGAGGTATTGTTATTATTGATAGTGTAGACTATGTGGGTAGGATGTTAAACTCTCTGAATGAGGGTGATACATATACAGTTGCATCAGTTAATGAAGTTAACATCTCTTTTCTTTATATAGATTGTATTTTGTATGATTTAGTGATGTAATAGATCATTAATAATGATACATATGAGTTTGTAGTGAACAAATACCCTAGAATTCCATCAGTTTTTGGAATACCAAAAGTCCACAAGGATATAAATGACCCCTCCCCTGAGGTTAGTTGTCAAAGCAAGTGGTTCAAAAACATACCCACTCGCAGGGTATATTGACAGAAAGTTAAAAGATTTCTTTGTTATAAAAACACACTTAGTAAAAGACTAATGGGACTTTTTGTTTTGGGTCAATGTTACTGAATATAGAGAAGATAGCATATTTGTCATAACTGATGTAAAGGACCTTTTCACGGTCATTCTTCATGCACAGGGCTTACAGTGGTTTGAGGACATTTTATTTACACTTGCCCACTTATCAGCGAATGACATTTGTACCCTTTGTAGTTCTGAAACACAATCATATTTATTATGAAGGAGAGATAGTCAAACAAAATAGTGGAGGAGCAATACGGGCCTCATGCGCCCCCATTTTTGTGAATTGTGTTATATGCATGGGAGTTAAAATTTGTCATGAATTTAGCATTTTTTCAACATTGTTTGTTATATACAAGATGTTTGGATGACATCTGTATATTGTGGAAGGGTAATAAGAACCAGTTGGGAGATTTTTATTAATTGCATTGAAAATGCAACATAATTTCTTAAATTCACTTATGAAATTTTTTAACATGAATTACAGCATCTCGATGTCTCCATTATAAAAGATGTTAAAAGCTCCCAAAATATATCAAAAATATACAGAGAACTCACATACTGCAACTTCTTCCTGCTTTATCCTAGTGAACATCCCCATTTCCAAAAATAAACGTAATGAAGGGACAAATTATAAGAGTTGCATGTATGACATTGAGGTTTTCAGATTTTGTGGAGGAATGTGATAATATTAAAGATATGTTTATACAAAGAGGGAATGGAAGTGTCTGATAACAGAAATACAAAATTAGGTCACTAATGGGTGGGGAACTAAGTTCGTACCTATTATAAAAGAACGTAGAAATATAAACCTCAACATTGATCCCCACCCAGTGAATACTAGTTCGGTAAATAAGTATACTGATACATCTGAGCAAGCTATGTGTATTGAGTTTAACCAATATTGTAATAGAATTAGAGGTATGGTTCAGGAATATTGGCACATGTTCAAACAGTTACCAGAAATACCTAAGGTATTTAATAATTTTCCCAAGGTGGTATTCAAAAAGGGAAGAGCACTGAAAAATTTTTATGTAAAGAAAAAAGGAAACATTGATCCCACATAAAAAGTAGGAACGTATACATGTGGGACCTGTAAACAATGCCCCCACATGAGTAATTCAGAAGTTATAGAAGTAGTTCCCAGAATAAGAACTATAAGAACAAATGTGTATTTCAATTTTAACAGTAGTGCGGAGATGTATGTAATAATATGTGATCAACGTATGTCATTTTTCACAGGGAAAACAGAAAGGACCTTGAGGAAGTGGGTTTACGAGCAAATGTATAGGTTCATAGGTTGGTACTAGGCTATCTGCCCAAAGGCATTTATAAACCTAGCCAGAATGTGTTGGCTTTCGCCACCCCCTTAGATTAGTTCCCTGTGCCTCTGTCCAGCAGAGCCACTGAAGTGATCTCCGAGGTAAACTTTCTGTTTCCCACCCACTCATCAAGGTTTCTTTTGAAGAGTGTTAGCGAGGAGCTCTGCCTAATTTAGACTGGGATCTTGTTCCAAAGCATGGGAAGTCTCTGAGACAGGAATCTATCACTCCAGCATGTCCTATTCATTGTTGTGGTTAGGTTTAGATCCCTAGAGCATGTGGCTCGAAGGAATAAGGTTTTTTTTAGATGGACTCATGTCCATCAATTCTGGGTTGGACATGGTCTTGTATGTTAGGCAGAGATCACCTCTGAGTAGGCGGTATGCAACCGAGTACAACTGGAGTTTCTTCAGTCGAGCTGCATAGGGTATCTGTTTGAGGCCAGTGATCCTCTTGGTGAGGTACTTCTGTGGTCTTTCCAGCTGTTGCAGGTGTCTTGTAAGGTACATCCCAAATGGGGCATTGTACTCTATGATGGGTCTGATGAGTGATGAGTAGAGGGGCACAATGATCTCTTTTGATCTGGATGTGAACCCTTTTGTGATTAGGTGGGCCACGTAGAAGGATTTTCTAACCACTTAGACAATGTGATTATCAAAGGTGAGATTGCTATCTACTTGGGTCCCCAGATCCCTCATTACGTCTTCCATATTTAGGGGACTACCACCTATGTGGAAGTTTGTGGGTACTTTGTTTTTTCCAAAGGGGATGACTATGCACTTTTTGGCATTTAACTTGAGGCCATGATTTTGACACCAGGTATCCGTCTCAGTGAGACCCTTTTGGAGGATGTCTGTGTCAGCCGGAGAGTCAATTACAGCCCCTAGTTTGCAGTCATCTGCGAACTTGGTCAGCCATAGTCCTCCTGTGCTTGCCTGTACCTCTGAGAAGTATATGCTGAACAGGAGGGATCCTAGGACTGAGCCCTGGGGAATGCCACTTGTAACCGGTTTAGAGTCGGACCTAGCTCCCGCAACTCTCACCATGTGGGTTCTGTCCGTGAGCCAGTTGGCAAACCATCTTGTGATGTAGGGGTTTATGTTCAGGCTGGTGAGCTTGTCTATAATACTAGAATGGGGAATGGTGTCAAAGGCCTTAGTGAGGTCTAGGTAGGCTGTGTGTACCACTTTTCCCTCGTCTATAGCCTTGGTAACTGTCTCAAAGAAGTCCACCAAGTTTAGGAGGCATGATCTGCCCTTAACAAAGCCAAACTGGGTAAGGTCCAGTGTTTGCAGGTTCCCAATGTGTCTGTTAATGAGTTACATGATGATGCACTCCATAGCCTTGCAGACCAGGCTAGTCAGGCTTATAGGGTAATAGTTCCCGGGGTCTGTTGTGGCTCCACCTTTGTGGAGTGGAATGACTGTTGCTGTGCACCACTCTATGGGTATGTAGCCTGCGGAGAGGCTGAGTTTGAGCATTGTGTTTAGGTGAGGGGTTAGTTCGTCTTTGAGCTCATGTAGGACGCAGCCTGGGACACCGTCCGGTCCCATTGATGCTGTGTTTTTGGCTTTGGAGAGGGTTGTTTTAACCTGAGTGTCTGTGATTTCAGGGACTCTACATTCTTCTGGTATGGTTATGGGCCCTTTTGGGAGTGAGAGGGGGGTGAAGTTTGCACTGAACCTGTCTGCCAGGATGTTGGCAATATCAGTTGTTTCAGTGTATTTTGTGCCATTCTGCACTAACTTCGAGCAGATATGAGCATTGCCACTTAGATTCTTGACATAGCTAAAGAATGCCTTGTGGTTATCTTTGGAGTCCTTGGCAATTTTTCTTTCAAAGCTCACCTTGGATGATTTTATGAGGGATCATAGTTTCTTGCTGATACTGATCAGGGATGTCTTCCCTTCTTGGGATTTTACTCTTTTCTGTACTAGTTTCCTCCTTCTGTTGTATACCTTGGTTATGGCAGGAGTCCACCAGACTGGTTTCCTTTTCTTGGAGGAGTGAGTCTTGGTTTTGCTTGGGATGGCACGATCCATGCATTCTTGTAGCTGCCCGTAGAATGCATTAGTAAAGGATTTTGCAGCTTGGACAGTGTTACCCTTCAGCATGGGGGCTTTGAAACTTTCCACCTCGGTCTTAAGTAATGTGAAGTTTGCTTTTGAAAAGTTTTTCATGGTGGTTTTCTTGTTCAGGGGTGGGGGCAGAATATGGATATCCAAAGTGATTTGTTTATGGTCAGATCTAACCAGCGAGTGGTTGACATCTGGTATGGAACACCGGTCACCCATGTTGGTGATGACTAGGTCCAATATGTTGCCACCTCTGGTGGGAGTGTTGACCAGTTGAATCAGGGCATTTGAGTTTATAAATTCTAGGAAAAGTTGGGCAAGGGAGTTAGTACTTGAGTAGTTCTCCCAGTTAATGTTTGGGTAATTGAAATCACCCAATATTAGGGTGTTTGGTAGGACCTGCATGTTTCCCAGTGTATCCAGAAATGTGGAATGGGGGTCCTGGGACATGGTGGGTGATCTGTAGCAAGGTACAATTTGAATTGCAGTTTTGCCCATTGTTAGTTGCACGTGGATGATCTCTGAAGCATCGTGCTGTGCCACTAACCTGGAGGTGCGGGTATCCTTAATGAATATGGATACGCCCCCGCCTTTTGCATTTCGGTTTGATTGTTAATAAAAATAATGAAAATAATGCTTTGGTGAAACATAGAAAACACTGTCACAATGGGAAGTTTGAGTTCTCTGTATTAGAACAAATATAAAGGGATCCTGGAGGGGGTCAATGGCAGGATTTCAAGAATACAGAGAATTAATGTGGCAGTTGGATCTAAAGTTGAGCAAACAGCCTGGACTCAATTAATGTGTTTCTGTTATACCACTATTAAAATTAAAGGCAGCAAAATTATAATTGAGAGTGAAAATAATGGTTGTTTTGATAAGTACTTGGTTTTACGAATGTCTATGTGCACATTTGTTTGATGTAATTATTATTCATTAGGTGGAGTTTGGTTTTTACGGTGGCAGTTTTGTGTGTTAGTATTTATGTATGTATACCTTTAAGAAATCAAATAAGTGGAATTTTAAACAATTATTCAGTTAATGGTTTGATATATTTTAAATGGAAGGAAGATAATTGTTTTTTAGTTCTGATAAAGTCCTGAACAGGAATAGGATGAAAGAGCTTGACTGTCTTATGAATAAATGAGTTTTTGGATTTTACAAAAGCTGGTGGTCTACTTCTTTTCATTTACCAGTCCATCTTGTTGTACACATTCAACTTTATTTTATATATTCAACATTATATGCCATAGTCATTGGTGGCTGGTTTCCGTTTTACAAAGCTATGTAGGCAGCTCTACATATCAATTTTAGCAATTTACCACTAAACTATCTGACCAGTAAATAATCAGCCATTGTAAGTCTTGAATCCAGAACCCTGCTCACCATAGCCACAGCAATTTACCACTAAGCCATCTGAGCTGTGCTCCTGGTTAATTTTCATCTGGGAGCTGCCAGACTCTCTGGTGTGTTTTATAGTTTAAGGTTTATAGATGTCAAGTAGATTTTTGTCAGAAGAACAAACGTGACGATTTGGGAAGTAGTGGTGGAAAGTTTTACTTATAGCCCAGCAAGAAGTGGGATTAAATATAATTTTGTGTGATGAGAAGTTTTGTATAATTTAGGTGGTGAGATAATTCTAGCCAATTTCCAGTTTTTAGTGCAAACCAGTGATGTGTTCTGTGACATGTATGAGCTGCAAATCTAGCTACCTTGTTGTAACACTGTTTACCTGTTTTAGCTTAGATTTTAGGATGACCTGATGGTTGGAAGAACCACTTTACAGACAGGGGAGTAGGTACAGTATGTAGATACAAGAGTTACTCAGATGGATGCAGTAAGGATTTTTTTGACTCTGTGTAACATTCCTATTTTTTATGAATTCTGTTTTTATTTCTCGGTATATGGAGGTCATATTGGAGGGTGTTATCTATTGTAACCCCCCCCTAGCAATTTTTATGGGACACTACTTCAATTGGCATATTATTTAAGGATTTAATTTTCACGTTCTTTTTCTTAAGGCTAGTTGATTTGGGGAAAGTAAAAGGGGTTTGGTTGTTTTTGTATTAAAAAGGAGTGTGATTAGAAAGCCAGTTTTCAGTAGTGTTAAAGCTATGTTCTGTAATCTTTTCTAAATTTTCCTAGATTGTCTGAGAGCCTGATAAGGGTAAAATCATCTGCATACTGCAAAAGGTTTTTTTTGTCTAGAAGTATGAAGCATTGTTTGTGAAGATATTAAATAGAAGAGGAACAAGGATAGAGAATTGTGGTACACCTGTAATGATGGGTAGATAAGAGAAAGGGTAAAATTTGCTTTGACTGCCTGGCAACACTGTGACAAGTAATTATTAAACCACCGAAGAGCAGTTTGTGAGATACCCATTCTGGACTGGTGCAGTAGGAGTTTTTTTTATGAGGCACAGTATTGACAGCTTTTGATAAGTCTAGTAATAAGGAAGAACTGAGCTTGCCCCTAGCCCTGTCTTTATTTATGTTATCTGTAAAGTTAGGAGGGCAGTTGTATTATGGGCAGGTCTGAAACCATGTTGAGTATCGGTTAGTAACTGTTCTTTTAAGAGATGCTGGAGTAGTTGTTGATGGGCAAATTTTTCCAATATCACCATTATAAATGTACAAAAGCCATGCAAAAGAGCTGCATCCACTGTATAATTGAACTCAATGAATGTTCATATTGATGCTATGGGAATTGTTAAATAATTTTAAGAACTGCCTCAGTGTTTGTAAATGTGTATCAGCAAGAGTTTTTTATTGATGCTGCTGCTGTAGACACCAGGACACGTCACCATCCCTATAGGTGTTGGGTCATCCAACAGCGCTTAACTTTTTATGGACTCTGTCACATCAAGACTGAGGACTGGCACCATTTAGATAAGTACACAGTGCAACAAACTATGGACATGTGTTAGTCTCTTCTGCAGTTCCATAGCAGTCATGAAGTACCTATCGCAATAGACACTAAGGTATGTGTGGATTTACTTATATTAACTACTGGGACCTTTCAGTAACCTACTGCAAACAAAGTGGGGTTATCTTGGGCACCTGCCTCAAGAATACTCCATCGGCTTCTCAATACCATGGTTCAGCATGTTGGGGAATATAATTGATTCCTTCCTCCCACAGAGGAGAGAGGAACACTGTGCAGAAAGTCTATGAAATTACCAATTTCCCTGAGATACAGGAGACCATAGACTGTACTCACATTGAAATAAAAAAGCCTCATCAATACCTCACAACCCTTTAGCTCAAGAAATCTGGGCAAAGCATAAAATAATGGAGAGAAAAAATCCCCAAAATAGGGATAGAGTTTAAATATTGCTCTTCTAAAAATAGAAAGTTGCTACAATAATAGTTTTTTTGTTAGCATTAATTTTCTGAAGGCTATGCAATATGAAACTCAAATGCCTGTCATTATTTAGTGACTTTAATATTCAGTGATTTGCCAGAAAACACACATTTTATGAGGAACAGACGAAAAATTTGAGGCAAAAATCTGGACATTCTGCAATACATCAGGACAGTTGCGCAGTACAGCCCAACCTGGTGAACTGTGAAGGAAGTATGTGAATTATAAAAGATATCACTCCATCAATTGGCAGGTGGACTGCAATGTAAAGGGTATCATCTACAATGTGTCTGCTGACTGCCTAGGTAGTTATCCTGACTCCCACATATGGCATACCTGTGACCTATACCTAATATTTGTGTAGGTTGACTTTCTCCATAGGAATCTTGTTGGTGATGTCAGATATGTCCTAGTACCCTGGCTTATGACACCCATCAGAAATCCACAAAATCGAGCAAGGAACATTATTGAGTGTGTGATTGCACTGCTAAAGGGACTTTTTCACTATCTGAATTAATCTGGTGGTGCCCTGCAATATGATCCTGGCACATGTGCAAAAATATTTTTAGTGTGTGTGATGTTACAAGATATTATACTTAGAAGGCAACTATAGCACGATGGGCACTTGCAGGAGCAGCAGCCCTTGCATACCAGTCAGTGGAGGCATACCTCTCAACTGTACTGATTTTCACAGAATGTCCAGCTTTTTGCTTTATATTTTTGGTCTATTTTTCATAAAATTGTGGTTTTCTTAAAAATCACAGGCAGATCATTGATGATTGAAGTCAGAAAATGATAGCAGACAACTGAGTTTCAGACTTCATACCCGTCAGAACATTCATTTTAATGTAAAATATGTTATTCTCTCAATTTTATAAGTTTGTAAGAGCAACATTTAAAAAGTGTCCTATTTTTGAGGCTTTGCCCCTCCATTCCTTATGGCTTTGTCCAGATTTCTTGCTCTAAGCAGCTGACCACCATTGTTGGGGAGATAACTGGCAGGAAGTTATATGTTTAAGTCAGAACCATAGGAAACCTCCTCAGATGATTCATTGAGTTGCCTCAATGTCCAGCGCTGTCTCTGCCATCCTTAGATGGGCAGCAGTGGTGACAGTAACCAGTATGATGAATAAGTTCACAATGGATTACAGCTGGCAGGGACAGCAGCTGTGGTACCCCATCCTATCTACCATCCTTGTTGTTCCCCCTCCCTTTTGTGTCTATGCCTATCCCTGTCTATTGTATATTCCTCCTCTCGCCATTGAGTTTCCCTGTTTGTTGGATGCCTTCTTCACCATTGTGTTCCCCCCATTCTATTACAACACCCCCAATCAATCTTGTCTGTTATGTCTTGCTACCTACCCTAACCAAATAATCTTCCCCTGACTTCCATTGCTTCCTACCTTCCTTTCCTAGCTTACCTTCTCTTTATGCATGAAAGATGGGTACCTGTTATGCAAAAAAAAATTTACACCCACCTTCCCCATCTCCATCCTGCTTATTCACTTTTTTTCACTTTACTTTCCATTCTCTGCTTGCTTCCCCTTTTTTATCTTTTTCCTATACTCCAATTTTCACCTTTTAATCTTGTGAAAATTAGATAAACACACCTAAATCATAGTCATTTGAGGCTTCCAAATGAGCTATCCTTCTAGTGATCAGTTTGCCCATGGGAGTGCACAGAGCACTGTCAAGGCACACGTACAACATGTGAACACTGGTGCTGGTCATGCACATGTACAACATGTGAACGCTGGTGCTGCTCATGTTATTCCAAGATGCTGGGCTGTCATGTTTCACACCATTATCATACATTACCTATATCTGGCTTTTCCACCACCAGTCACTCAGATTAATTGGTAACCATTGCGAGATAGCTGGCATATGTGGAAAGGATGTGACCATGAATTTTCAACTATTTCTCTTTGGAAACTCTCACAGGGCCAACCATGACTTCAGAAAAGGACTTTAGAACACAAAGGTGTTGTCCTGAGGAATCAAAAAATCTTTCTCCACCTCATCAACCAGCATTATAGGCCACAATATAAGGTAAAGGCCTGGAGCTGCCAGACACAAGATGTTACTAGTGCCACAGGCACACCACGTAATGGTGAAAAATGCCAGCATTATTATAGTGACCTGAAATGCAGAAATCCCAGCCTCTTTGGCTGATGGGAGGCTGAGATGAGACAGCAGCCACCAGATATGTACTGTAAGTAAGACGTGGCTTAAACCTCCACATGTCAACAGCTACTGTCTGCCATACAATATGTAATGTACTCCCATTTCTTCTTCCACAGCCCCTGAACATATTTAAGAAGATATGCAGCTGTAAAGGAGGAGACTTGAGTGCCTCAGGGAGAAGAAGGGTGGGTACACCTGTTACAGGTAGCATAGATGTACAAGTTAGCAGTCCAGTCAGTTATCATACTATATGAGTATGAGTAGCATCTGCTTTGAGATGTGTGGGATATGCATGTGTTTGCTGCAGGGTTGCCACATTACCAAATGTCCAGAGTAGTGCTGCACAGGTAAAAAACACACTCTCCAAAGCCAAGAACACAGCATCCATGGGACCTGACAACATTCCAGGCTGCGTTCTACACATACTACAGAATGAACTGGCACCCCACCTAAATACCATATTCAGTCATAGCCTTAGCTCAGGCTTTGTGCCCAATGAATGGCGCACAGCGGCGGTCATCCTACTTCACAAAGAGAGAGCAACCACGGACCCCAAAAACTACTGCCCCATTAGCCTGACAAGCCTGGTCTGCAAGGCTATGGAATGTATCATCATGGGACTTATAAACAATGACATTGGTAATCTCCAAACTCTGGACCCCACCCAGTTCAGGTTTGTAAAAGGCAGATCATGTCTCCTAAACCTGACAGACTTCTTTGAAGCGGTCACCAAAGCCGTAGATGAGGGTAAGGTGGTTCATACGGCCTATCTAGATCTCACCAAGGCTTTCGACACCATCCCCCACTCTGGAATTATAGATAAACTCACTAAACTAGGTATAAATCCCTATGTCACAAGATGGGTTGTCAGCTGGCTCACTGACGGAACCCACACTGTGAAAGTAGCAGACTCCAAATCCGACTTCAGACCAGCGACAAGTGGAGTACCAAAGGGTTCAGTCCTGGGTCCTTACCTGCTTGGTATCTACTTCTCTGAAGTGCAGGTTAACACAGAAGGTCTTTGGCTAATGAAGCTCATGGATGACTGCAAACTAGGAGCCATAATCGAAACTCCTAACGATGTGGACATCCTACAAAAGGGTGTCAAAGCCATGGCCTCAAGCTTAATACCAAAAAGTGCATTGTCATCCCTTTTGGTAAAAACTCTGTACCCATGAACTACCACATAGGCTGGAGTCTACTTAACACTGAAAGTGTGATAAGTGACCTTGGGACACAGGTGGACAGTAGTCTCTCCTTTGATAATCACATCGCCACAGTAGTCAGGAAATCCTTCTATGTGGCACACCTCATCACAAAACGTTTCTCATCCAGGAAAAAAGAGGTCATTGTTCCCCTCTACTCATCACTCATTAGACCCATTATAGAGTACATTCCTTTTGGTATGTACCTCACAAGACATCTACAACTGGAAAGGCCGCAGAAATACCTCACAAAGAGGATTATCGGCCTCAAACAGATGCCCCTACTCAGACCATCTCAAAAAAGAGGGTTGGGAGGGTGGCCTAATGGTTAAGGTGATTGCCTTACAAACACAAGGTGTATGGTTCAAGTCTTACAAAAGATAATTGGTTAGGCTTAAAATAGCTCACAAGGGCAGTTAGCCTAGTACAAACCTATGAACTCCAGTTTTACTCCATTGCATATCGCCTACTCAGAGGCGATCTCTGCCTAACATACAAAGCTATGTCAAACCCAGAGCTGTTGGACATGCTCCACTTAAAGAAATCCCAATCCCTCCAAGCTACATGGTCTAGGGACCTAAACCTTGTAAAAACAATAAACAGAACATGCTGGAGGGATAGATTCCTGTCCCAGAGACTTTCCATACTCTGGAACAAACTATCTATTTATATCTAACAAAGCTCCTCATTAGTACTCTTCAAAAAAAATTTTGATGATTGGATAGGAGAAAAGAAATTCACCCCGGGGATCACTTCTGTGGCTCTGCTCGACAGGGACACAGGAAAATAATTTTCTTGGGTGGCGAAAGCCAGGGTACCTTTTTGGCTAGGCTTATATATGCCCTAGGGCCAATAGCCTAGTACCTATGAACCTATAAATATGAGTTGCCAGCAGTGCCAAAGGTGTAGATAAATTGCTGCCATAAAAGCAGGTTATGTTATACCCTTGTCAGGTCTTTAGGATCTGTCCTATAACATAATGGTGTTAAGATATTGGCTAATACTTTACTGTAAGTGCAACAGCTGCATTAGGGAATATTTGTTTTCCTACCCACTTTGGCTCAAATAAGATTTCACTTGTTATTTGATAAAACACAACTTCCCAAATAGGAAGTGTGCAGCAGAAAGGGAGCTAGATATTGCACCTTACTGTATATAATGGCACTTATGTGACACTTTCAGCATTGAATGGGAGCGTTATAGACACAAGTCCACAGATGTCAGTGCTTGATGGCCTGCATGGACTTATACTTGTAGCTGAAGATGTTAAAGTGCTGCTGTTCTACTAAAATGCTGATAGTAGGTTCTGTTCTACCTTTTGTAGAGTTTTCATTCTGCAGGTGTGTGACACACACCTTTTGCCTGTATTCCCTGCAAGCTTCTTACAGACTGTTGATGTAGGTCAACATGCAAATACAGTATCTTGGAGGTTATAGGTGGTGGAGATTATGGGTTCAGGTCTCCTGGAGTTGGATATTGACATATCATTTTATGGTGGGGTGTCTGTTTCATGACCTTTGTATTTTAGTACAGGTAATGTATTCATACTTGGATGTTTTACCTTCATTTTTCACTGTATTTGTAGTTTTCTCGCCACACTTTCTTTATTGCTATCCTTTCCATTACATGCACTTATTTATTCGTTTTTTGTTTGTCTATTTTTTTCTTTATATTTATATGCAGTAGCTCCCTGACCAGCACTCTTGTACCATTCAGACCTGTCACTTGACCACTGATGGCTACTACACCACCAACAGTATCTCCAGCTGTCACTGTCACCCTCCAGCACCCTGGCAGCAACAGAAATTGCCACTTCTTGTCAAAATAGTAGCTCAATAACAAATTCTGGAACCAGTGACGCTAGAGGTGACAGTTATGATATCCAGCAGTTAGAGGAGATGGTGGAAGACATTACTGATGAGTGTCTGGATACCCAAATCAGATGGCTTGAAACACTCCTCAGACAACTTGTGGAGTCCCTGCCCTGCTCTGGTATTACTATCAGAGCCAGAGCCCAGTGGTGATGGAGCCCAGAGTGGCAAGTAATCTCCCACTGGGTCAAGTCTGGCAGGGAGTGCACCTGTGTAACCCACTGTATCCCCATCCTGGTGTTCCCCTCTCTTGTGTCTATGCCAACATTTATTTGCTGTTAAATTCTTCCCACCACCATTGCTTTTCTTCTATGTGTCTGACACCTTGTTGTCTGTTGTCTTCTCCATCCCAATTTTTCATAAGTTCATAGGATGATACTAGGCTATTGGCCCAGAGGCCTTTATAAGCCTAGCCAAGAATTTTGCCTATGTTCCCTCAAAGTCAGCACCTGTTTCCTCTGTCCAGCAGGGCCACAGGTGGGATCCCATGGGTGTATCCCATCCAGTCATCCAGGTTCCTCTTAAAGAGGGCTTGAGAGGTACTCTGCTTGACAATGAGAGGGAGTCTATTCCACAAATGAGGGAATCTTTGGGACACAAATCTATCCCACCATCAAGTTCTATTAATGTCACAGACCAGGTTAAGGCCTTGCGTGCAGGTTGGTCGAGTGGAGTTTGTCTAATGGATATGCAGCAACTCCATCAAGGCTGGGTTTGTGATGGCCTTGTATGCCAGCTACAGGTCACCTCTGAGCAGTCTGTATGACACTGAGTAGAGGGATAGCCTATCTGTATAGGATAGGTGTTTGAAACTCTGGATTTTCCTGGTCAGGAACCTCTGTGGTCTCTCTAACTGCTGCATGTGCTTGGCAAGGTACATGCTGAAGGGGGCATTGTACTCAATAATGGGTCTGATAAGGTAGGAGTACAGGGATGTTAAGACCTCCTTGTTCCTGGATGAAATACCCTTATTTATGAGGTGGGCCATGTAGAAAGCCTTCCATACAAAGGAGCTAATGTGGTGGTTAAAAGTGATGTTGCCATCAACCTGAGTGCCCATGTCCCTCACGACTGATTACTTGCTTAGTACACTGTTATTAATGTTATAATTAATGGGAATGCCATTTTCTACAAAGGGGATAATGATGCATTTCTTGGCATTCAGTTTGATGCCATGCTTATGGCACCAGTCATTAGTTTGGGTAAGGTCCTCTTGGAGGATGTTGACATGACTAGGAGAATTTAAGACATAACCCAGCTTGCAGTCATCTACAAACTTGTTCAGCCACAAACCACTGGTTTTGGCTTGCACCTCAGAAAAGTATATCTCTAAAAGTAGAGGCCCCTAGACCGATCCTTGAGGTACACCACTCGTTACGGGTCTACTACAAGAGGTGGCTTCTCCTACTTCAGTCTACTGGGTTCAGTCAGTGAGCCAGTTAGTTACCCATCTGGTAACATATGGGTTGATGCCTAGCTGGGAGAGTTTATCTATTATGCCCGACTGGGGAATAGTGTCAAAGAATTTGGCTAGGTCAAGGTAGGTGGTGTGCACCATCATTCCCTTGTCCATGGCTTTGTTGACTGTTTCGAAGAAGTCATCCAAGTTTAACAGGCATGATCTCCCCTTGACAAAACCAAACTGTGTGAGGTCAAGAGTTTGGAAGTTGCCATTGTCCTTGTTTATAAGGTCCATGAGAAGTGTCAGCACCTCTCCTCTCAGTCTTCAGTATTTCTTTATATGACCCTGCTACCCACCCTATTCCTCTTACATTCCTTACTTTCTTTACAAACTTCCCTTACCTTCTCTTCACATGTACAAAATGACATGTGATAAAAAAAAATCTCTCTTTCCCACCTCATCCTGCTCATTTCTATATTATGTATTGTATGTTCTACCATCTGCTGGCTTCCCCATTTTCATCACTTTACTATCTTCCCATTTCCAACCTTTAATTTGGTCAAACAATAGATCAGTGCACAAACCTCATGGACCTTTAAGACTACTACATAATTTCTTACTGCTACTGTGAGTGCAAGATGGTGCAGAGCACCATCAAAGCATGTGCATGACAGATGAGTATTATGCAGGATAGTGCAGAGCACCATCAAAGCATGTGCGTGACAGATGAGCATCATTCAGGATAGTGCAGAGTATCATTAAAGCACCTGCATGACAGATGAGTATTATGCAGGATAGTGCAGAGCACCATCAAAACATGTGCATGACAGATGAGCATCATTCAGGATAGTGCAGAGCACCATCAAAGCATGTGCATGAAAGATGAGCATCATTCAGAATAGTGCAGAGCACCATCAAAACATGTGCATGACAGATGAGCATCATTCAGGATAGTGCAGAGCACCATCAAAGCACGTGCATGACAGATGAGTATTATGCAGGATAGTGCAGTGCACCATCAAAACATGTGCATGAAAGATGAGCATTGTGCAGGATAGAGCAGAGCATCATCTAAGCATGTGCATGACAGATGAGCATCATTCAGTATAGTGCAGAGCACCATCAAAGCACGTGCATGACAGATGAGTATTGTGCAAGATAGTGCAGTGCACCATCAAAAGTTGTGCAAGACAGATGAGCATCATGCAGGATAGTGAAGAGTACCATCAAAGTATGCACATGACAGATGAGCATCGTGCATGACAGTGCAGAGCACCATCAAAGCATGTGCATGACAGATAAGCATTGTGCATGATAGTGAAGAGCACCATCAAATTGTACGCATGACAGAGGAGCATCGTGCAGGATAGTGCAGAGCAACATCAAAGTGTGTGCATGACAGATGAGAATTGCTGGCACTCGTACTTCCCCGTGGCTGCACCACATTTGTACTTACACTTTTTGCAGTCCACTCTGTAGCCACAAGAATGACATTTAATGAGCTGTTGTTTATCTGCTCTTGCCTAGCTTCATTCATTGTTAAGGAAAATCAGGTTTTGTTGTGCACACACATTAGACAGTCGAGGGCTGGCCATGATCATACATGCACTGTTTCTAAATCACAGGGAATATTTTCAAAAAAATTATCTTGCTTATGCATTCTTCACATCCCAACTATGTAGAAAGCTGCCCATCTCCAGCAGTCACTTTACAATATAATATATTGAAAGATCATTGTATGCCAGACAAATAGAAATATTCATTTTGCTACACTGGAAAAGTTGTTTTTTTCTCAGTAAGACAACATTCTCCACCTTCTTTTCAGTGAACTGTGATCAGAATTGTATGACTCAGCAAAATGATTTTCCCTGACCTATTCTTCTACTCATTTTCTTACAATAATGTCATCAATTACTGTCATAACGTATTTATAATAATTTAATGAATGAATAATTAAACACTAAACTCTGGGCATCTCCATTTGCCTGTTTAATCATTTCTAATCCATTTCATTAAACCTTGCATTTTTATTTTGTTATCTTGTACTCCTTTTTGCCTGGCAATACATCTTCTTTATATTTCACATGTAAGTAACTATGCATTCATAACTCGCTTTCTAAATATTTCCACAGTAATTTTCTGTTTTGTGTTCCCAGAGAGAGCACATCTGAAAAACAGATCCATTGCCTTGTCATACACTCTGTTTATATTAATACTCTTCCTCTTCCCTTCTTCCGTCTGTAATTCCCATAGTCTTCGTTTTACAAAATATGATTTTTCCATGATAAATTAGTCTTACCATGTCTTTGCTTTTCCATCATGTAAATGTCAACATTACTGTCATTCTGTCTCTCTTCAGATTTTCTCCTTCACTTATTCAGTATTTTATATTTCTTAAACATATTTTCTAAAACTGTGTAAAAAGTGTCACTACTACATATGCCACACTCCACATGCATTTCATGACTGTCTTTCATACTGCATTTCTCTTAAATAGGTTAAGTCTATGTCCCCAGAGACATGAAAAGAGAATATACAACAGTTCTGTCTCATACTTCTGGGAATAAAGAAAATGGTTACAGCTAAGCCGTAGTATAAAACGCATTTACTTTATAGCAAAAGTCACATTTTCTTTTCTGTCTGTTGCTCTTCTGGTCTTTTAATTATTTTTTGTCTTGCTTTCTTTTTAGTCTTCTCTTCAAAACGCATTCTGGAAAGTGAAAACCTTACCTAGAAACATAGATTTTGGGAGGAGATAAGGAAAACATTGCCCCACGTATGTTGTTAATTATTTACTGGATATGACAAAGGTTATAAACCTTTAATAGTTTATCTTCCTTCTCCAGTACTTTTAAGGACACCCGTATGCTTATCCCATTGATTCTTGAATTCATTCACCATTGTAAATGTACTGTATCTTCAGAAAAGCTCTTCTAATTACTTACTACCTTTTCTGTGAAATAATGCCACTTCTTGTCACCCGTGAGTAGCCCATGTTGTATCCACAAATATGTTATTCTTCCCATGTACCTCTTTTTTATATGGTACCTATTTAGACTCTATGAACTCCCTTGTGGAAATGAGACGACTCTATCCTGTATGCTGTCCATCTTCTTTTCATAGTTTCATAGATTAGTACTAAGCTAACTGCCCTTGAGGGTCATTGTAAGCCTAGCCAGTTACCCCATGTGAGAATCAAACCCTGCACCTTGTGTCTGTAAACACCTTAACCATTATGCCCACCTCCCACCCATTTAGTTTCCCTCTCTCCTTTGTCCTTTTTTGACTGACTGTACTCCACTTTGCTTTTAAGCTGATGAAGCATCCAGAAGTACATATTATACTAGGTATGTGGTTTTTCTAGCTATCTAATGATGTGTCATTTGCTACTGTGATACTTCATCCTGTAGGTGCTGTCATTCCAGCATTACTTGTGCATTTTACAATGTTTACTTTTTTATATTATCTGATGTGATATCTCCTAGGTCCGTTTTCTTCCTGTTGGTGCTGTCATTCCACGATTACCGGTGCAGTTTTACAGTGTTTACTTTTTATATTATCAGATGTGATATCTCCTAGGTCCATTTCCTTCCTGTTGGTGCTGTCATTCCACGATTACCGGTAAAGTTTTACAATGTTTACTTTTTATATTATCAGATGTGATATCTCCTAGGTTCGTTTCCTTCTTCACACTCACTTTGCACTAACTACTTGTGTTTCTCCTTTTCAAATGCATTGTTCTGTGTTTTAATTTATCTGCACAGACGTGCCATGCCTTAAAACGTCTTTATGTTGCCATCAGGTTTGTTCTCATCTTTTCTCCATCTTTGTATCAACCATATTTCATAATTTCAGGTGCTAGCAAAAAGCAAATAAACTTTTCCAGACTTTCAGCAGTAAAAAATGAACAAGTTCTGTATGGACTGCTGAGGTATCGCACTGGATCTGTCTTCTCATATGAATGAGTCACATTTTTTTATAACAGTGCTTGCCCTTTGTCTAGCCAATTTTAGCAAAATGCTGTCTGATTTGTTTCTTAATCTTCTAAGTGGTACAATATCAGATGTCTTGCTAAAGGTTAACTGGACTACATTCATTTTTCCATTCTGATATAATGCTATCATTACCTAGTCAAAGAACACTACTAGATGTGATAAAAATGGCCTTAATGTTAAAATTCTATACTGCCTTGGATACTGCACCCAGGAGGCCTCTAGGTGTTCCATAATTTCCCTAAAACCTTTGTTAAACTTATAGGATAAGTGGTATCAATCTATCTCTCTTGCTCTTGCTCCTGTGACAGATGATCTTTTCCAGTCTAAGACCATTTTTTCCTGCCAGATATTTAAGAATTCTAACATTTATTTATTTACATTTGTTGATCAGGACTGTCCGACTGGACGTAGGTCCATTTTCAGCGGAGGCCCGGGGAGAAAAGCTCCACAGTTAAAATATACAGACAGTAGTTATATTGGATTTACATAGTGATTAACAATTTGATTAACATAGCAATTAATTACAAACACATGAATTTCAGGGGCTCCAAATCCTTGTACATCTTCACTTTTTCATGCTGTTAAGAACCCTTTTCTAGTTTAAAGGAACTGATTATCCTGATTGCCTTGGACCTCACACTGTTGCTTCTGGTTAACAAGCCTTCTCATTTTTGTTGTGAACAACAAATTACTCCTTTTAATAGCTGTCCCTTTCTGAATATTATTTTTGCCCAATCCATGCATTTTGTTGTTCATTTTCCTCTATTCTCATCTTCCTTCACTCCTTGAATGCGTTATCCTTAAACACATTAAGTTACAACTTGTGAAATGCATTAGGTTTTTCTTTAGCTGTCTTCTTACCTTTCAGACTGTAATACCTCTTTACTTCTGCATTAGATGGCAAATTTCAATAGCTTCTTTCTGTATTTCCTTATATGTCCTGAACATCACACATATTTCCTTCACCTCTGAAACCACATTTCTTGTCATCTGTCAGTGTGAGTGGTTTGGCAGGTATGATATTCTCATTCAGTACAGTGAAGATCAGAAGGTTACATGTTCTATCCCCATATGATTGGGTTTGTGTTCCAGATCTGGCACTGTTAGGAGGCATGTGGGGTAACTGCACTCCTGAGGTTCAGTTGCTTGGAAAGATTATTAAAAAGAGGATCCATCTACCTGAGTTGAAGGCAGGTAAAATGCATGTTATACAAATACTGTTTAACTCATTGTTCTGCAATATGTTGCCATGTATAGTATGCTACTCTATTTACTGAGTTACACCTTTCAGGTCTACTCAGGAAATCCAGACAAAGGCAGTTTATTTATGAGAGGGCAAGGGTACTCCAATATTACAGCAATTCTATGGTATTTAGGAAGATTATAGACAAAAACATCTGGGCTATTCTTAAGCCCATTTCAGCATTGTTTAAGGTTGTTGTGTCTTTCGGCTTTTCCCAGTTAGGGGTCGCCACAGCGGAACTCCGGTCCGCTAATGATTGCCAGTTGATTGTTACGTGCCGAGTTGCCAGCCCTGACGCACAACCTTCAATGAAGGTACGCCCATTCACGTATGTCTCCACGCAGGAGATGCTCTAGCTAAGAATCTGGGTAAAAAAAAAGTTTGTTTATAAAAGATCTAAAAACCTTAACAACATATTAAAACAACTTAGTAAGTCAGCAAATCTGGGTGATGTAAAACAAACTTTGAAACACACTAGGAAGTGTGGTATGTGGAACCATTGTAGTTATGCATGATGCCTGGATGTGGTGCTGTTTATGTGGGGTTGTTGATGATAGGAGTTTAGGTTTGTTAGTAGTGCTACAACAGGCATTATGATTGAGTAGGAAAGGAGCATGATTATGTGAGGAGATATGAGGGAGTGTAAGAGGTATTGCTAAAAATATTTGGATGTGAATGGAGTGATAGAAATGAGGAGGAGAAGTCGTTTGGGGGGGGGGGTTAGCAATGTTTAGTGGGGGGATGAATATGGTAGTGAGGGGAGAAAAGACAATATCCACAACGAAACCAGCACTGCTTTTCCTTCTCTTGTCTTTCACTCCATTCACACCCTAGTTTTTCTAGCAATTTTTTTATTTTATTTTTTTTAATTGTCCTTGCCAAAATGTCCTGATTTCCAAAGTCAAATCTAGTGTCCCACTATTAGGCTTTCACTCACCTTACAACACTTAAAGAAGACAAATAGCTGGAAAAGAATTTTAAAATTTGCTCTACTGGTAAACTCCAGAGCACATCAATGAGATTTACTGAAGAAGCTAAACTGGCTACCCCTCACAGCAAAAGTTTCTTTATTATTAGGCACATCATATTCAAAATCTTATGAGGATTACTGTCCGTTCCTGAGAAGAAAACTGATAATGACAGAACAAATATGCTCTCTAAAAAACTCCCAGCAAAGCACTCTCAGCCTAAGCAAAACACCTTTTTGAACTGTCATGGAAAAAAAAACTTTTCAAGGCTAGGACCCGTTCTGTTGAATAAACTCCCTCAAGAAGTAAAATACGAGCCTACTGTCCTAGGATTCAAACAAGAACTCTCTGCATACCTACATACATACATACCTCTCAACTTCTTCTAGCAAGAAATCTGGACAAAGTCATTAATAAAAGTGGGACAAAGGGACAATTTTTTTAATACTGCACTTACAAACTTAGAAAAGTGATAGAGAAAGCAGATTTTGCTTTAGCATGAATTTACTGAAGGGTATGAAGTCTGAAACTCAAATGCCTGTCATTATTTTTTAACGTCAGTCTTTAATGATTTGCCACTAAAATGCCATAAACCCACAACTGTATGAAGAACGGACCAAACATATGAGGCAAAAATCTGGACACTCTGCGAAAATCTGTACATTTGAGCAGTACGCCTACATAATAAAGCAGAATGCAAGTGCTTCACAGACAAATGTCCAAACTATCATTATGACCATCCACCAAATTTATTGTACCACTGAAGTTCCATAATAGTGCTTTTCTTCAACTCATGATCTCATGCTGTACCTCCCACTAACTTGAGGAAATCTCTCTCAAGATTCAGTACACCTCCCAATCAGTAACTGTAAATATGTAGATATTTTAAATGTATTTTCAGTTTGCTATGCCTGTACATTCTGACATTCATAAATTTCCATGTATGTCTTTCAATCCTTATCCCGTGTAAATACTGTTTATTGTGAAACTGTGCTTGTTTGTGCATCTGTACCTTAAACAAGGTTTGTTTATATATTTTACTTTATATTACCACTACTTTTTCCATTTGTCATTCATTACTATAATGTGGATAAATTAATTATTGAATACTTTTTTTCTTCCTATTTGCCAGTGTGCCAGGTAATGGCTGAAAAGAGTCATTTCACCAGTCCACCTACCTGGTTACTAAATAATAAATAAAAATAAAGAAAGAAAGAAAGGACAGTAAAGAGAACCTTAGAAGTGACTTATTGTATAAGAAATGGTGGCAAAGTGAAACTTGATGATTTGTTGTGCATGAAAGTAGACACATACTAAGGACAGAGAGGCGTAGGCAGTATAGTGGGATGAGGGAAAGGCTAAGAGATATTACAGAGGAAGTGATTTGAGATAACTATGTTCATTAAACCCACTAATATACCTCTGATAAGTATATATGTTATTATTTTGTAAACATGTATGGAATAGAAATATTGAACATGTAATCAGAGCTAGATCATGGTGAAATGGGGCCCTAGGTAGCGTAACAAATCACCCCCTACCCCATTATTTAGCCATTTTCCCCAGTTACCATAAACAGTGTTCAAACCTCGATGTGCAGACTATTTTCCTCTTTACTTTTACAATGATTACAGATATTTGTATTTAATTTAAAACTTTTGTTTCAAATTTTATAGTACAAACACTGACAGACTTGCTAAACAAAACAATCCAATCTCACAATGAAAACAGACTTAGTATAAACCGAAAACTTCTCTGCCTTTGAAACTCACATTCGTTGAAACAGCGAAAGAAAATGCATTTGGCCAGTGGCAGATTAAATTTACCTTGGAACTGTTTTTAAATCATAGGCCCCTTGCACACATTTATAGGACCATGCATACATGTACGTGTTCTTTGATTCACCTTCCTGATTGTATTAAATTATATTCCTGCTCTAGCCCTGGGTAAAATCCTTACTCCTGCCTCCTCTCATTGATCTTGAAGTCACCTCAAAGAGATCTGCTAGTACCTCTAATACCAGATGGAATGCATATAGACATAATTTCCTCTGGAAACTTATATTTGCTGTGTGTGACTATTGACATTTTTATTATATATCAACGACTACTGTATGCAGACTCTTGATGTTTTATTTCTTAATGTATGTATAATTTCAAACAGCTACTACTATGTGGTATAAATGCTACTGTCAATTCATATTTTTGCACTTCCTGTATAACTTTGTACAGTTATTAGTGTGTGGTGCAAATGTTACTGCTTTACATGTTTCTTCCTTTATTTTCTTTGGTATTACTGTCCACAGCTTTTCTCCATGGACCTCTGCTATAAACGGGCAGCCCTGCCCAATCGGACATTTCCCGGTAAACAAATGTAAAAATAAGTAAATAAATGAAATTCCTTGTATAATTCGGCACCACTTGTTCAAGTGTGTTTTAAATTTGTAGTTTTGCACATTTTTCCAGTAAGCAATGAAACAACACATATGATTCGATAATGACAAATCTGCCCATTTCTGAACATTTCAGCCATAAAAGGCCATTGAAACATCTGACATTACAATCCACTAATATCAGTCAGTATGCACAATATCTGCAGAAGTAAAAGTGATCTGAATAATTCCAAATTAAAGAGATCTGTAACTAATGAAGAGGTTGCTAGCAAACAGCTTTATATTTCAGCGTGTTTCATCTGCAAATTCAGTGCCTGCTACCATTGAAAAATAAATTGTCTATGTTGTAAGCAGGTAAATATTGCAATAAGGAATGGATGGCAAACCAACAATAGGTTAATGGTTGCAAGCCATCTTCTTCAAAGGAGGACATACTCAAGACAGCAGCATCCCACTCCCCTTAAAATACAACATGGTATTATCTATCTATCTACATGGTATGGGAGTAGAACCCACAGCCTTCGGCATTAAAAGGCAAGTATGCTACCTGTTGTACTAATGACACTGCTTTTAACTTTTCTAGTACAAAGAGAGATGACCAAAAGTTGCACATTGAAAATAGACTTAGCATGAGCAGCAGTAAACTTCTCTTCCCTTGAAGCTCACAATTTCTTGAACATGTACTGAAACTCATAATTTCTCAGAAATGCACCAAAACACACAATTCCTTGAAAATTTACTGACACTCACAATTCTTTGAAAATGTATTGAAACTCATAGTGTGGTAGCTGGTATAGAGGACTGAGGCTCTTGTCTCTTGTAACTTGGGTACAGACTTTCTGCCTAGTTAAATTAACTAACCTGTCATATCTAACTAAGGCATTACACACACACACACACACACACACACACACACACACACACACACACACACACACACACACACACACACACACACACACACACATCTTACATTACTGATAACATTCCACGGAATATGCAGGAATGGTTGTATGTTTAAATTCTATGTGCATGTGGAATAGAAGAAGAACCAAGAACTAGTAGATAGGTGTGTACAGATGCATGATGAGATGTAAGTGCTGCACACAGACTGAGTTCTTAAAGATGAACATCCTTAAAGAAGACTTGGAAGTTTTTTTTTAATTCTAAATTAAAAAGTAAATGTGGCAGCACCCCTGGCCATCGGCTCCTCTCAGCCAGCTAGAGGCCCCTCTCATCCAACAGGACCCTAGGCAACTGCCTAGGTTGCCTAGTGCTGGATCCAGCTCTTCATGTCATCAATGTATCTGCCCATTCCTGTGAGTCAGGATGATAGTGGTTGTATTGTTTTGACATGTCCACTGTGCTTCCAGGATGTTTACTAGAATGCATTCCCTGTTTGCATGAAATCAGAGGCTGAATAAAACTGGAATACCTGTATAGTATCATTATTGTTCTTTGTGTTTTCTTTCTATGTAGATTCATGAATTCATTGCTGTCTACTATGCACACTAATGTTATTATGATTGTTAAGCACCCTGGGCACATCTGGGGATAGTTACTGACAGACATGTAAAAAGAATCTTATAAGGAGAGTTTTACTAGTATAGTTTGAAATCTCTCTTTACATAACTCATAACACTAAACCCATTTACACATGTTACCATGTTGGGGCTACCCTTATAAACATTAGTGTCTTAATGTGTGAACATAACCATTATACCATACCCTCCATGTGGAATGGGTTTAGCATAATGATTAAATCCTTCAACTCACAGACATAAAGTAGTGTTTGATTCTGACCTCAGGTTATTGGGTAGGATTGGAATTGCCCTTCAGAGCAGTTAGCTTAGTATTCACATCTGAACCTATAAAGCTACTAAAAGAGAAATAGTGAATTATCTTAATTATGTTATAGTCACAAATGCATATAGTCTGTCACTAGCTTCTGCTGTTATATTTTGAAGTCATATTCATAAATACAATGTCAGAACTCACAGCCATGGTTATATTCATAACATTTCTGTATATGAGTTGATATAACAGACGTGCATCTGATACTGAAAATGCATATACACTGTAGTGATGTGATGTTAAAGCAAGATGTGCAGTAACTTTTATGTGGCTACTGTGCCAAACTTTGTGCAATGTTTAGGTTGTTTGTCAACACAGTGTGGTCTGTATGTCCATAGCAAAGTGAACTTTGTGCAATTACATGTGGTCTGTATGTCCATAACTCTTGCCTTGTATGACACACTGTGTGGGCCTCAATGATATATAGTGCTATGTGGCAATGACAGTATAAATAAGGTATTTCTATTGCACATATGGTAAAGCATGATGAATGTCTAGAATGCTTTAGGCATTTGACATGTTCTCAGTTTAGCAACCCATCATGTCTTGATACATGTGGGCATTGTTGATGATAGTTTTTTAAATTTATTTGCTAACCATATAATCCATTGGACACAAGTGTTTCTTCCAGAGACAATCTGAGAGCAATGTTTGGCTAAGTGATTTCATTGGAGTCATACAATAGGCAAACGGAGGTTGAGGGAATTGACTCCTGGATACATGAAACAATGTGGCTCATAGCCTTATTTGTCTTTGATAGTTGCCAGACTTACATTATACATTGAGGGTGACACCTATATGACAGCCATACAACAGATGGAACATGCAGTGTTTGCTTATATAGATCTACATCAATATGAGTATCTATATGTCTATCTATGATTTGGTAGTTGTACTTCATATCAAATTAGGCCTAAAAGAGCAGGTTTATGACAGTGATAGTGATTTATGGATAAAAACTGCAATACATGTATATTATTATAATGGTACTCTCTGAGGTATTATACTCCCAGAACAGCTTTCACTTACCTATCCTGAATTGTATTGCCGAACAAACACTTATACATTTTTCTTTAACGATAACTATTACTTTAAAAGTTCTTGCTGTGCTTGTGTGACCCTTACATGTAGCAGCTGTAGAACATCCCATCTCACCTTCAATTAGCCATTAGAAATGTTCAGGCTAGAGCATGGAGAGGCCAAAACATTGCTGTTAGCAATTCTCACCATTCCTGGAGATGGCTATATTTGCAGGCAATGTCCTACTCAAGTCTTGACATATATCTATCCAGGAACATCCAGTAGGTAGTTAAATACTTCAAGGTATGCTGAAATATAGTGGAAGAGGAGTCACGATTCACAGTGACCCATACTATTGGCATCTCACATCTGTGGAAGAATCAGATAAATTTATTACCATGGGAACATATACAGTGACTAGACAAATAACTATCTGTCATATACACCCTGAACTACACCTATATCCTTAATATTGCATGACATCATGAGAACTGAATGCAACATTTATTTAGATGTTATTTTGCATTACGCTGTATGTGGTAGCATTCAACAAAAATGAACGCTATGTTTCTAACAGAGCTCAAGGTGCATAGTTTGAAAAGTATAATTGTGCTTACATATGTGTGTGCACCAAGACCGCTTCAGTATCATTACCATATTGCCCTGCTAAAGATATATTTTGGTGCAACGTTGATATCATTGTTATTTTGTTTTGGGGAACTTTGATTAGTGATTAATTTCACTCAAGAGGATTCCTTTTGTGGAATTTGTCAGGCATTGTTGTTAAACGGGTTTCATGTGACCATTGTAATTATTCTTGTGTTCCAGTGTTGTTTTCACATTGCATTTAATAACATAATTGTTTGGCTGTTAGTTTGCTGTTAGCAGGTCCTCATAGAGGCAGAGGTGTGATTCCTCATCTGATTAGTCCCACAGCTGTCTGGGGTTATCTGGTGGAAGGTGGCATTTGAGTCTGCTGTGGGTGACTCTGTACAGTGTACAACATGCTCTGATGTGATGTTGTAGGTATATACTGCTGAGCTCCTCTCAAACTGTCAAATCAATAAAACATGTGCAATAACATGACAACCCCTGTGTTGTGTATGGTTTTGTCACCTACATGGCATGTGACGTATACTGTAGAATCCCTGCATTACCACAGACAGCTCATTCTGTACCTGTGGCATGTGTATAAGTGTTCCTGAAAGGAGCAACTGAGTAAGGATGCTTATTGAAGACACCTATGAAATTCCTTTTATATCCCCACTTGACTTTTGGAAGATTCCATTTGGAAAAGAAGTCACTCTTGTGATTACTCAGTTTTGCAGTAGTACTCACTTATCACCAGTGCCATACACCTTCATTCTCTGCACAGATTACACAATTTATCTATTCTTTTGCATCCACATGGAAACAGTCAAGATGTTTCTGGAGCAAGAGTGATGCATATATACTTCTGATGCTGAAGCTTCACATGAGGGTGAATTTGTGATTCCCAATTATTCATTCATCCAGATTGCACTTGAATAGAATAAGAAACATGCTTTGCTTTATGTGGAGAGGGGGCAGTTCCAGCAAAGTGGTGTTCCTGTGATACATCTCTATCTCTCTAACATGATTTTATTTACATAGTAGAAGAGATTAAGATCTCTTGAATGCATGTTTCTGCCACCATTGGACTTCTGGAGGTGCAGCAGGTCTGAAAGGATGGGGTAAGTTGAGGGTCTGAAATTGAGGTGGATATCGCCCCTCAGTAGCCTGTAACATACCAAGAAAAGAGAAAAGGCTTTGGGATGGTTCTTGTAGATTTTCTGATTTAGGTCCTTGATTTTCTTGATGAGAAAGAATTGTGGTCATTTAAGCTATGTCAAGTGTTTGGACATACCAAACGGGGAATTATACTTAATAATCAGCCTAATAAGTGTTGAATATAGTGGAACGATCACATCCCTAGACCTGGACACAAATACAGTGCAATGATCACATCTCTAGACCTGGACACAAATACAGTGCAATGATCACATCTCTAGACCTGGACACAAATACAGTGCAATGATCACATCCCTAGACCTGGACGCAAACAGTGCCAGATCATGGTCAAATGAGATCTTAAGAAGGGTGATGGACCAGGACCCTCCTCCCAAGCTATTCCAGTGTCCCATTACTTGGCTGTCTCTTCCCAGTTAGCATAAATACTTGTCAAGCCTGTCAGTTTGCTTACTATTGTCCTTCTTTACTTTTACAATCATTACAGAGATTTGATTTAGAACTTTGAGTTCAAATTTTATACCATAATCTCTTACGGCCATTTGCTAAACAAAACAAAATGGTTACCCATTGAAAACAGACTTAGCATGGATAACAGTAAACTTCTCTTCCTTGAAACTCCCATTCATTGAAAATGTGAATGCCTCTGGCCAGTGGTGGATTATGTGTACATTTATATCCACAGACATCCCCCAAACCCAACAGTTATAGCTACACTATTTACTGCATCCTTCCTTAATGTCTGTCTCAAAACTTAAAAGCGGTAATATTAGGGACCAAAGATACATATTTCAAATCTATTTCATGGAAACACACAGTATTCCAACTTAATTCACACAAACACATACAGCAGTCCTACAAAGCTATTTTAAAGACTTTAAAAAATAACATGATAATAAGACCATATGGTACTTTCACCCGCAGAGAGCCCACTCCCACCAACAGTTATGGCTACTTTGTTGACTATGTATACCCATTATAATTATGAAGAAATAAATTACATGTACTTTAATGGCAGCTTTGGATGAACTACACTAAATTTTATAAAGATCACTAGCATCATACCATAAGAGGTGGGCGGTTGGCATAATGATTAAGCTGTTTACCTTACAGTTACATAAGATGCAGGGTTTGATTCTCACATGGGGTAATTGGCTAGGCTTAAAATGTCCCACTAAGGCAGTTAGCCTAGTACTAATCTATGAACCTATAAGATCAATTTGTAACACAATTTAAATAGATAAGTATTTATGACAGCTTAATAAATATTAACCACCTGATATGCTAAGTCAATATGCACAATCTCTGCAGAAGTAAAAGTCATCTGAATAATTCCATATTAATCAGAAGACTTACTAATGCAGAGATTTCTGCTGGCAAACAACTTTACATTTCAGCGCTTCATTTAAAAATGCAGTGTTTTCTGTTCATTAGTGCAATGAATAAAGCAAAACAATTAAATGCAATATTAATGGTGCAACTGTTTTTGTACAGCAACTGTCAAGTCATATAAAATCCAAAAAATTAATGCATACAACATAACTTTTGGGGGGATGCTTACAAACTTGTAGAGCACTTACATTTCATTTTTCACTTCCCTCTGACATCAGTAATAGCGATACCATCTGACATCACTCAGTGCAGATCTGACCTTCTTAAAGTATGGCTAATAATGCTGTACTGTTGTAGTATACACCTCCAGACAACAGAGCTTGTTCATGGACAAATGAGACCCTACTATCATTTCTAAGCTGATTCTCCTAAATTACAATAAACAAATGTTCAAATTTCAGTGTAATTACTATTTTCTTCTTAAATTTGATACCATTCCCTACTCAGGAATCGTAGAAAAACTCACTAAGCTTAGCATCAACCCCTATATCACTAAGTGGGTTGCAAACCGGCTCACAGATATAACCCACAGTGTGACAGTAGCTGACTTAAAGTCAGACTACTGGCTAGTCACAAGTGGAGTTCCACAGGGTTTTGTCCTGGGTAATCTCCTGTTTGGTATCTACTTCTCTGAAGTCCAGCCCAACACGAAGGGATTCTGGCTGACAAAGTTCGCAGATGATTGAAAGTTGGGAGCTATTATTAACTCCCCAAGTGATGTTGACATCCTACAGAATGGCCTCACTGAGACCAACAACGGTGTTGGAACCATGGCCTTAAGTTCAATGCCAAAACATGTGTTATCATCCCTGTGACGACAGTGCTCCAGCCCAGCGATCAAGGACCCTCAATCCTCACCACTAACACGAGGGAGGGCATCTCATATAAGAGGAAAGGATAACAAATACACACAGTAAAGTACAATTTCCCTTAAGTGCACACAGAGATCACAGTCAGTTTGGGGCTGGTTGCTCCCTTGCTCTCCAGGTCCCCAATAAGACTCCCCAGTGGCACAGCTATAGGGTCTAGATCTCAGCCTAGCTGGCAAGCTAATCTTCAGTGCCCTCTCTGTCCCACCAGTGCTTCATGTCCCTGTCCAGGTAGCTGACACACCATACACACTTTGAGATAAGTATTTATACAACTTCACAGACACTCTTGGGAAAGGCTGACACAGATTCTCCGGCTGTGCCCCTTTACCCAGACTATACAGTAGTAATTTCTGCCACCACCAGCTAATACTTATCAGCTACCCAAAGGCCCTGAAAATGTCCAGTTATTACTGTGCAATATTATTATCCAATTGGTAATGTGACTATTCAGTCTAAGGCTTATTAGAGTGGCTTATTACAACAAAATCTATAAATATGCAATGTACTCTAGAGCTTACTTATCTCTACACAAACCAGCCACAGGTAAAGGGTTTAAAAATATTTAATAATAAATAATTAAAACAAAAGACAATTCTACTACACCACAGTGATATCTAAGAGTTCAGAGACCACACAGAAACTTAAAATAATACAGTAGGAAATTTCTGATATAACAGAAAAACACGTGTCTAACTTTCTTCTAAGTTCCTTGCTATTACTACAAGAAAACATACTTCTAAGACACTACTTACATCAGACAACAGGCAGAGTGCTGATAAGTGGGATATCAAGATCAAAAAGCTCAGTCTCTCTCTGAACAATAGTTTTTAAACTCACTAACAAACATCTTTGCTAGGCCCTCCCAAATTACATCGTTTTGATTCCCAGTATACACATTACATCATTGTGACACTTAGTCTGGAGTTCCCAGGCAAAAAGACTACATTATTTAGCAATCTAACACCTGCTCAGGAAACTACAACAACGAAAGACATTTCACATGTTCACTCTAGTAATTATTCCTTAAGTTAAGACAATAGAAAGAATGTGTTCAGCCAGCCGCTTCGGCACCATTTTTTAGATAACTGTAACTTCAAAGAAAATTTGAAATGCTTGGCTTAGTTTTCTTTACAGCAGATGGTAATGTTGCTACAATCTTGAAGTTCACATTTTACAGTGTTTTCTTTCATTTAAGAACACTAGCCTGTATTTTACATTTATATTTACAAATGATAGAATTATGTATCAAATTCTATTTGACTAGGCTGGCAGCCTTCTCCCATCTTCCCCCAATCTTCACAATCCCTTTTGGGAAAAACCCTGTTCCCATGAATTACCACATTGATGGTAGTCCACTGAACACAGAAGGCATTATAAGAGATCTGGGAACACAGGTTGACAGCAACCTCTCTTTTGATCACCACATTGCCACTGTGGTCAGGAAGTCCTTCTATGTGGCACATCTCATTACTAAGGGTTTGATTCCAGGAAGAAAGAGGTCATTGCCTCCCTTTACTCTTCCCTCATTAGGCCAGTCATCGAGTACAATGCCCCATTTGGCATGTACCTCACTAGACCCCTGCAACAACTTATGAGGCCATAAAAGTACCTCACAAAGAGGATCCTAGGCCTTAAACACTTGTCCTATATGGGCAGACTCAAAAAACTCCAACTATTCTCTGTCTCATATCACCTACTTAGAGCCGATCTCTGCTTGACTTACAAAGCCATGTCTGACCCAGCTCTATCAGGAATGCTACATCTAAAGAAATCCCAATCCCTCTGCACCACATGCTCCAGAGACCTCAACCTGATTGCCACAATTAACAGAATATTCTGGATGGACAGGTTCATAACTCAGAGACTGCACATGCTATGGAACTGACCTTCCATACCTGTCAAGCAGAGCACCTCGCGGACCCTTTTCAAGAGAAATCTTGATGAGTGGATGGGAAACAGAAAATTCACCCCGGGGATAACTCCAGTGGCTCCATTCGAAAGAGGCACTGGGAACTAAAGTCAGGTGGCACTATGCCAAGGTAATCCTATGGATAGGCTTGTAAAGACCCCAGGGCCATTAGCCTAGTACACACCTATGAACCAATTTTACAATTATCACATTGAATTATATTTCATTTAAAACCTTTATTAACGATTTACAGAAAAACACTGACAGTCATTTTCTGATCAAAACAAAATACTCTCACATTGAAAACTAGCATAACATGAGAAGAGTAAACAATGCTTCTAATCCTTTGAAACTCATATTTAGTGAAAATGCATCTGGTAACCTATATAAAAATATGTCAAGACTGATACAAATAGCATGTAGTGAAGTACTAATTACAGTTTATGTGAGGGAGACAGGAACTCAAAATACAAATATGTAATGCATTTGCTAATAGCCTGGGACAGACAACTGGACACAGGAGTAGCCAGAAGTGCTGTCTAGTGAAGTAATTTGGCAGTCACATGGAAAACAGATGAAGAGGGAATCAAACCATGTAGTGTAGGAAGCAGTTCTTTAACAGCCTGTAACTTACTCATCTGCATTAAGTGCTAGACAGACTCTTGTTGCCCTAATACATTGCATTTCACACTAAAAAATGCATTCATAGTTGTTGTCTTTCGGCTTTTCCCAGTTAGGGGTCGCCACAGCGGAACTCCAGTCCGCTAATGATTGGCAGTAGATTTTCACTGTGCTGAGTTGCCAGCTTGACACCCAACCTTCAACGAAGGCACGCCCATTCACGCATGTCTTTCGGAATGCCACTCAACCCACGGGGAAGACATGCAGACTCCACACAGAAGGCACTCCCTGCACACTAGCTGAGAATCGAACGGGAGAACCTCTTGCTGTGAGGCAACAACGCTACCACTGCACCACTGCGGATTCAGTTAAAATACTAATATTAAACTCATATCTCATGCTTGTAACCAAAAATGTGAAACCACCGACTAAACACAATGTCCAATCCCAGTGCCAGTACTCGGGCAGAACGGTAAAGATTTTTCGTGCAGTACAAATTACCAGAAAATGCTGCTGCTCGTAAAACACTGATTTATTATAAGAACAACACAAAGTCAGATAACATCCAGAAGGTTAAGTGCTTTCATCTGTCTGTAACAGATTTCTTCAGAACCAAGTTACTGTGTTACACCATTGGTTTATATAATCATAGTATTTGTTTGTATTTTATCACATTTATACCCACAATCAAGTGATTATATATTGTATTTAATTTTCAACAAGGATAGAGAGTTCGATAGGATAAAGTGTTATTATAGTGGTATAGGTAAATACAATGTGTATGAGCATATATTAGGGAATTTTAATGTATGGATAAATTTCTATTTGTTATACTTATTTATACTTATTTAGATTTAAACATTTGTCGTTAGTAGACATATGAAGTTTTTTAAATGAGTAGAATTCATGTTTTAAACAAATATACGTTTTTAACATAAAATAAAAGTACAAACATATGCTAATGAAATGTAATTACTATCCAATCAATTATGGCGCCAAAATTTGATTATATAAACCAATGGTGTAACACAGTAACTTGGTTCTGAAGAAATCTGTTACAGACAGATGAAAGCGCTTAACCTTCTGGATGTTATCTGACTTTGTGTTGTTCTTATAATAAATCAGTGTTTTACGAGCAGCAGCAGTTTCTGGTAATTTGTACTGCACGAAAAATCTTTACCGTTCTGCCCGAGTACTGGCACTCATATCTCATGCTGTCACATTTATTCACAGCTAAATAATAAACTCTCAACACTCAAAAGTGTAAGAAAACTTTATGACTGACATTGACAACAGATAGTAATTCTCAGTGACTCACCAAAGAAAGATAGAAAGAAAAAAGTTAAAGGAGGCCTGGCAGTTGGTGTGGAGAGTTAGACACTTGCCTGCCATAGTTAGGTGCAGGGTTTGAGTCTGTGACCCTAAGTAGAGCAATTAACTAGACCACCCCCCTAACACATACACACACATTTTGTTTTTCTTGGGTATGTTTCCAGGTCGATTTGCAAATGTCATGCATCTGAGATGCTCTGTTTGCATATGCCAAATATCATACACACACACACACCAGGAAATAATTATAAATAATAATAATAATAATAATAATAATAATAATAATAATAATAATAACTACCAGAAGGAAAGGATTAAAAAAAAAATAATAAATAACATTGCATAGCCATGGCTGATCCCCCCCAGGCAGTATCTGCCTAGGTCACCTTGTGCTGTGTCTGGCCCTGCTATATATGGTTTGCTCAAAATACATAAATCTCTTGAACCCTCCCACCCCCTTTGAGGCTGATTGTCTTGGGGAGGGGTTGGATAACAAAACCTTTGTCTTTGTACATACAGGAAACATTAAATACTTGCAGCAATGTAAAAGTTATATAAAACACTCAGGTGATTTTTTAAAGAAATTGTATGCTTGGTGCAACCAATATGATGGGGCAGATTTTCTGTTGGTAACATTGGATATAAAGTCTTTGTTTACAGTCATTCCAAATGAGTATGGGATAGAAGCCATTCGAGAGTTTTTGAATTTGAATACAGATTTGTCTGTAAGAGAGAGAGAGGGAACATTTGTGAAATTATTGACATAATTCTCAGGAATAATGTCTTCCTATTTGATGGTAAGCCATATTTGCAAATCTCAGGGGTACTCCCATGGCCAATACTTATGCCGAATTTGTTTTAAATCAGTGGGAAAGTAAGTTTATATATAAGGAAGATGGATTCTATGACCCTAATTTGTTATTTTACAAAAGGTTCGTAGATGATTGCCTTCTCTTTTGAAAAGGCAAAGAAGAGCTTCAGAATTTTGTCACTGTTCTAGAGGGTGCTACCAATTTTTTACGGTTTAAATTGTGTCATTCTAACACTAATATTGCTTACTTAGATATTAATCCAGAAAAAAATGAAGGCAAAATGCATACTAGTGTGCATAAGAAATTAGTGGACACTAACAGATATACACATAGATGCAGCATGCATGCCCCCCATACCTTCAAGGGCATTGTTAAAAGCCAATTTAGTATGGTTAGTAGTCTAAATACGAATGGGCAAACATATATATATATATATATATATATATATATATCTCTCAGATGAATGAAATGATGGCTGAATTTATTGAAAGGGGGTATGATGAGGAAACCATCAGCAGAATTGCAAATGAGGTAACACAACAAAGATCAGGTAATATGGTGCCATTCTATGGTGATGGAGTCCATATGCATAATTCCAATGAAAGGGAAGATAATAAGACATGTAACAACTTTTAATGATAGAACAAAAGAAGTAGAGAATATTATACAAAAAAACGGAATATTCTACTATCCATGCCAGAACTGAAACAAATTATTACTGATAAACCCTATTTTGCTTATAGAAATGAGAGAAACCTGAGACAGAGATTATGCTTTAAGGACTTGAATTATAACAAAAATAAAAACAATGTTCATATCAAGCAAGGAACTTTTCTTTGTTTGAACAGTAGCTGTTTGCAGATATTATTATGGATATACAGTTCATCCATTCCCCTGACTAAATATGTATATAAATTTGAGTGTTATGCCAACTGCAATACCTCACAGATAGAATATTTAGCCACATGTGTAAAATGCCCCTCATTTTATGTAGGGAAAAGTAGTAGAAGGTTGAAAGATCGTATAATCAAACATAAATCAGAAATCAGAAGGGATGTTTAATCTATTGCATTGGCTAAGCATATAGCTGATAATTGTATTGAGCATACTTTTAAATTTAGAGTTATTAGGGTGATTAATAAAAACATCAGAGGGGGTGACATGAATAATATTCTTGAAAATACTGAACATTCATGGATTATAAGGTTGCAAGCAGATGAGTACCCTGGCATAAATAGTGCAGTGAGTTTGAAACCAGTATTATGCAAGAAACAACAGAAGCTGCATTAAGTATCTTAGCTAAGATTGCTATATATGTGTATTTTATTGGCTGGCTGTGTCACATTTTTTTATATCTTTTATTAATTTAAATGGAGTTTTTTAATTGATTGATATGAGCACTGAGGAAGGGGAAACCCGAAAGTTTTGCTATTGTTATATTTGTTGTTGTAATTAAAAGTGTAGAACGTTTCTGTGGTTCTGTTTTTCTTGGTTAGTTTCCACCATCTTTCCAAAGAATATTATTACGCAAAAGGTGGAAGTGTCTCAATTTACATCTAATACTATCGTACCTCAAGGCTCGTCATATAGATACTGTTGAGCTTTTCCACATCCAAATCAGAGGCAAAGCTCCATACCGTATTCTTGCAAGCTATAGGTCCAACTGTATAACCCAGAAAACCTATAACATGTACTTAAATAAACTGGAGACACTACCCATTAATCCCAACAACATATTCAAGGAGAACTTTAACTACCCCACTATAAACTGGGACTCATATACAGCCCCAAATGGGTCTATATTATTTTGCCAAAATCTAACTTCAGCGAACAACTATTCAGGGACTGCACTGAAAACTGCATCAGCAATTTGCTGAACTTACCAAGGGCAAAGAAGTAGTTGGCTAACTGCTCAAATTTGCCTTTTCTCCACTGTAGTGTGATCTCGGAGTTGGTATATATATAGTTAGGGGGCATGGGGGGCAAAGTCCCCCACTTGGGTGGGTTCGATTTAGTTGTGTGTCAGTCCGTTGTGTTGCAGGGCAAGTATTTACTTACCCTTGGTAGATTCAGCTAATCACTGAAACGATTTTCATTGAAGTGCGGTCCCTGAATAGATGTTTGCTGAGGTTAGACTTTGGGGAACTAATATAGATCCCCCAAACATGCAGGCTCAGAGATTCATGGACTTTGTGAACACAAACATCCTGAACCAGAAGCCTGTATGTCCAGTAAGGGGTGCTAACATCCTTGACATGGTCCTAACACAGAAGAATGTTGCTCTCCTCCCAATTTAATGTCCTCAGTGGTCAGGTTGGACAGTAAAGATTTCATTTTTGAAATATAATTAAAGTCTGGGATCCCAGCTAACCCTGGAACTTGTAGTAATTATTCTGAGACAAACTTCATACTATAAAGTGACACCCTAGCAAATTTAAATCCCCTCCAAACCCTGGGAACACTGCTGACTTGATTAGCCTACAGAGTTGTTTGTTTAGATGGATGAGGGAGTTTTTCCTTGCTAGCCATTGCACTTCCCAATTTCTGCCATAATGTTATGCTTTTCTTTCTTTTGTTACACAAACTATTGATACTGGGATTCTACCAGAGTGGCTTATTTTGTCCTGTGCTTATTCTGGGTAGGTACAGCTGTCACTCTACAACCATTGACATAATTATGCAGGGTTTCCATGAACAATTTAGGATAGACAGGAGCTGTAAATCATGTACCCCACACAGATTGGTTTGGCAATACTCATGTTGTTGGGGTCACAATAAGATGATGTATTTAGGAGTACAGATTCAAAAAGATTCTGTTATTTATTTAACATTTGTTAACCAGGAACTTCCGACTTGAAACAAAGCCAATTTTCAGTGGAGGCCTGGGGGGAAAATGCTCCAGATGTATGTCTTTGTAACATGGGAGGAAACTGGAGCACACAGAGAAAATCCACACATAACAGAAAGGACATGCAGACTCTGCACAGAAGGCACCCCAGCCAAGATTGCTGGGAGGTGACAATGCTACCGCTGCACCATTCTGCCATCCATTATGACAGTGAACCGCTAGCTAGAGATCTGTGGGAAGAGATTACAAAAGATAATACAAAAACTGAGAAATTGGAAGCTCTTGCTTATGGATATTGATTGTACGATACAAGCAATGAAAATATTTTAGTCCGTTTAGTCTTTTACAGAGGTCAGACATATTTGTATTAATCAGAAGAGAGATTGTGGATAATAATTAATAAAGCATTGATGGAATTTTTCTGGGAGGAGAAGGTGGCAAGAGTTAAGTGTGATAAGCGGATCCTTCCAATAGAACAAGATAGTCTAGGATTATGTGTAATAGCAAGGACATTTTCATTTTTATTTCCAGAGGTTTATTTATCTCAATAAGTGTATTTCCTTTTTATGATGTAGGATTACTTGATTTGAAGCAGAGTACAAAAGATTATTCCAGATAAAATCACTTAAGCTAGCAGATCTAGGAGACTCTATCTCTCTGATACCTTCCCTGTTTAAGGAATAAAGACGCCTTGTTGAAGTTTCAAGTAGTTTATTCAGTTAAGTAGGTAGAAGACTCATGAGTTAACAGGCCTGACTTGGGCTTTCTGGTTACCTGTGATTACTTGATTTGGAGTGATATTTTAGAACTATGCAGTTAAGGTTCATATATATAAGACAAACAGAAGGCTATAATTCAAAGTGGAATAGGATGATGATGATGAAGTGGGGGGGTGGTCTTCAAGAAGTAAGAAGAGAGTGGACTTTTGAATGCATATCCTTAAGGAGAGCAATAACCATAATACAGACTGTTTTATTCATAAAGCTGAGAAAAGTATTCTAAGATCTAAGTCAACACAGGAAAAGAGAAAGGAAGTTTTGCTAACAGGATGACTGCAAATACTGGTACAGTGAATAGGTGAAAGAGGTCTGGAATTTACTAGAGAAAACTGGCAAAGGAACCAAGTTATTGGGAGTAAATAACTGTAAAGGGAAAGGTCACAGAGTGGGGTGGGACGAAGAAGAAGTTTGGACTACAGGTTATAGGTTCTCTTCCCTACTAGGGATTAATATCAGGGTATAGACAAACAGAAAGGTATTAAGAAGTCCTAAGTGAAAGACCTGCTGACAGTGTTTTAGTTGAATGTGGAACAGAAGCTGCTGTTTAAGAAGGGATAATTAGTAGAGGATATAAAATACTTCATGGTATAAACAGCTTTACAACCCGCTTCCCCACTGTAGGAACTGGCACCAATGTACAAATCTACACCAAAGTACTATACAAGCATTTATATAGATGCATGGAATCAGGAATACCTGACAGGACAAACTCATTCTCCGCAAGCAAGAGTAAACCTGTCTGGTGGACATCTGCAATGAATAAACTATATAACAAAAGGAAAAAAATGCTGTCCAGCACCAAGAAGAAGCAGGTGCCCAATTTGAAGCAAGCTCTCCTTAGCCTGAACAAGCAAATAAGAGCACTCGTGAAATCATCTAAAGCCAACTTCAAGTCCAAATTGGCCACATCTACAGGAGACAATCATAAGGCCTTCTTCACATATGTCCACAATCTCAAAGGAAGCACCCAGATCTGTGCAGAACTGATGGTCAAGGACATCACATACACAAATGCTGTAGATATAGCCAATCTACTGGCTGACAGATTCATTGAAAACTTCTCCCATCTGTCCCCCCCATCAGTAAATCAGGACAACCCCTGCCCCCCACCACTTATCTCTATGGAACAGGTCATCACTGCCCTCTCAAAGGCAAAAAATACAGCTTCCATGGGACCCGATAACATCCCAGGCTGCATCCTACATGAACTCAGGCATGAACTTGCAGCACCATTGGGCACCCTATTCAACCAAAGCCTGAGTACCGGCTTTGTCCCAGCTGAGTAGAGGACAGCCACTTTCATCCCTTTACACAAAGGTGGAGCATCCACCAATCCAGGAAAATATAGACCCATCAGCCTAACTAGCCTGATCTGCAAGGCCATGGAATGGATTATCATGGACCTCATTAACAGGGACATTGGCAACCTCCAAACATTCGACTCCACACAGTTT